>NW_027601289.1:160793-183459 GCF_053455715.1 Rhinoraja longicauda
CTATAAAATTCTGGAGAGAAAATAGAGTAAGTGCTCAGAGCGTTGGGAACCAGGGTCATAATGTTATGATAATGGGTTGGCCAAGTTGAGCTGCAATAAAAAAACATCTCCATGTAGCATGCTGTAAATATGTGGAATCCGCTGCCCAGAGAGTTGAGGTTAAGTCATTGAATCTCTTCTTGGATGTTGGATGATTGTTTGGGGCAACAAGGGAACAGACCAAGGGATTGGAGAAGAGGTTGGAGATAGAAATTCAGTCATGCAGCACGTTCTCAATGGGCCCATGTGGCTAATTCCAAATCCCTGTACTTAAGATCTTATTAACGATGAGAACAGGCTCATGACCCCGAATGGCCTTCGGTTCGTTTTACTCTAAAACATCCCAAAATATATTCATAACGCGTTCTCCATTTGCTCTTCTAGATGTAAGATGGCGATTTCATTTGTTTACATAATATCATGAGATGCACTTTAAAATAATTAATTCTATACGAGGTGAACTCAAGTGCATATGAACATTTTTAATTACATGCAAAACGTATCAACATTTCATTTCATGCTCTCAAACACCAGCCAAATGCATTACATAGAATCAGGGGATGGGAATTATACTAGTGGTTCTGCACCCGCTGTCGCGCTGGGGAAATGCAATGTGTGCATGCTGTTGTGCACAGAGTGCATGTGCAGCGAGAGAGCTTTGGTGATAAGAGCCAACTCTCTCTGTTTCCACTGCCGCTGGTACGATGTGACAAGTGATGTGTGACTATTCCTGCAGGTTGCTGCTGACTGCAGCCTACGTACACTCAAGCTGAATTCACACTTGAATTACATTCAGATTTTATACTGAGGTTGAGCCAAAGCTGCTTCATATTAACAGGCCGCATCAGATAGCTGGCCCACTGCAGACAAAAATCATGGGCCCTGCTCTGCCATGGTGGTTGCAAACCACTTGGAGAGGGGAGGAGGGCACTTTAGCATCTATTAGCTGCTAATATGTCACATGTGTAAGGTGAGCTATGGACTCACAACTGTTCCCGTTGGCAGAGAAACAACCGGTGTGCACTCACACTTGTACCACATACACTCAGTGTGAATGCAGCCACCAATTTCCCTCCGGGGATGAATAAAGTTTTATCATATCGTATCATATACTTACATTCACACTCTACTCACAGAAAGTGCACAGCTATATCCTCACATGTACTGTTTACATGGAGTGTATGCACCCATACTGCTCTCATTCAGTGTGTACTCACACACAGAGTGCATACAATCTGCACACACTCAGAATGAACTCATTCAGTGTGTGCAGCATTACTCCCCCCCGTACTATCATATCATATCATATCATATATATACAGCCGGAAACAGGCCTTTTCGGCCCTCCAAGTCCGTGCCGCCCAGCGATCCCCGCACATTAACACTATCCTACACCCACTAGGGACAATTTTTACATTTACCCAGCCAATTAACCTACATACCTGTACGTCTTTGGAGTGTGGGAGGAAACCGAAGATCTCGGAGAAAACCCACGCAGGTCACGGGGAGAACGTACAAACTCCTTACAGTGCAGCACCCATAGTCAGGATCGAACCTGAGTCTCCGGCGCTGCATTCGCTGTAAAGCAGCAACTCTACCGCTGCGCCACCGTGCCGCCCATACTGTTCATGTATGTACTCAAACATAGTGATGAACCACAGTGTACATATACAGTATGTGTGCCCACCCACACAGGGTTCACACTGAAACTGTGTGCATGCATACTGTATGCTCACACTTACATTGCTCCCCCTTGTGTATGGGAAATTACTAACAATGGCACGCAGGGCTCACACTCAGATTGTGAACAGCAATGTACTAACCCTCACACTGTTCACCCTCAGAATATTTACAGTGTACACATGCACACTGCTCATAGTATGTGTGTAGGGGTGCACTCACATTTTCTCACTACCCACACAGAGTACGTACTAACATGTACCCAAACTGAGTGTGCACTGACATGCATTCATGTGGTTTGCACAGACACATGTACAGAATACGTACAGCCATATACCCTCAATGTCTGGACAAACATGTACTCACAGTCTGTTCAGGCATGGACCCACACACAATGTATTCAGACATGACTCACACAGAGCTTGTACAGCATGTGCCCACACAGTGTATACAGACATGTCCACAAACCATGTTCAGACATGTATTCAAACAGAGTGTGTTCAAGTACGTAGTCACAGTGATACTGCTCACACTCAAGGGGTAAGTACAACCCTCAGCACAATAATAAACTAACACCAATACCAATATCAATCCCGAAGCATGAATCCCACGCACCACAGGGACAGATAAATATCACCTTCGGTTGGATTGATGCTAACAACCAGCCTGAGTTCACCTATGAAGACTGAGGGCCTGGATGGGCGACCAGGGTCCTCCATCTTCATGTGACCTCTTGAAATTGTTGGTAGTCCAGGAAGCACAAACATCGTCCTTTCATTATCCTGAAGCCAGACTAGAGTGTTCTTTATAGTAGTTGTTCAGTCCATGCCTCACAGGGTTTTAGGGGTGAATGGATGTCTCCTCCGGCTGAGAGAGTCGAGAACCAGGAGCTCGCCACCGTCATAGAGCTATACAGCATGGAAACAGGCCCTTTGGCCCACCTCGTCCATGCCAATGAAGTTGGCATACTGGGATAGTCCCATTTGCCTGACTTTGACCCATTGCCCTCTAAACCCTTCCTATCCAATATCTGTCCAAATGTCTTTTAAGAGTGTAACAGTATCCACTTCGATGGCTTCCTCTGGCAAGTTTTTCTAAATACAGATTACGCTCAGTGTAAAGGTTGCCCTTAGATGTCCCCCTTAAATCTCTCCCCTTTCTCAATAAGCCTATTTCATGAAAAGTTTTTAAATCCTCTGCCGTGAGAAAAAAAGGCTGTCTTTCGTGATCTTGTACACCTCAGTAACATCATCCCTCAGACATGAATCCTCTTATTGTAGAAAAATGTCCTCCCCTCTCCATCTAGCTCATTCTGGATTCCATGTTATTTAACCTACCAAACAAGCCTACCATGCAGGACATTGCAAAGGCCTTGCTAAAGTCCATATAGGCAAAATCCACTGCCCTGCCCTCATCAATCCTATTGTTGACCTCTGCAAAAAACTCAGATATGTGAAAAAACGTCAGATATGTGAAAGACGATTTTCCAGGTCCAATGCCATGCTGATCATCCCTAATTAGTCCATGCCGATCCAAATACTGGGAGCCTGTCTCCCATCCAACAACTTTCCCATCACTGGTGTCGGGCTCCTATAGTCCCCTGACTTGTCCTTGCTGCCCTTCCCAAATAATGATACAACATTAGCCACCCTCCAGTCTTCTGGAGCTTTACCAGTGGCTAAAGATGACACAAATATATCTGCAAGAATTGCTGCAATATCGTTCCTAGCTTCCCACAAGATGTACTTGGTGAGGTCAAGGGTTTGTCTACCACAATCTGCCGATACCGCCTTTTTGGCAATTCATATATCACAACTCCTGTTCCTTAATTCCTTAGCTTTCATGATCTGTTCCTCAGCAAAAAAATGGGTATTTATGTAATATCTCCTCCAGCTCTACACAAAGCCGGCCATGCTGATCTTTAAGGGGACTTAAACTTTCCTTTGCCATTCTTTTACTCTTCATATACTGGTAGATGCTCCTGGGATTTTCCATTACCTTGCCTGCCAGTTCCATTTCATATCCCACTTTTTGCCCCTCTGATTGCCTTCTTAAGTGTAATCCTACACTTATACTCGTTAAGGGATTTGCTTGATCCCAAATTATCTGACATATGCCTCCTTTTTCCTGGCCAGAGACTCAACATTGCTCGTCACCCAGGATTTCCACCTTTGCCAGCCTTGCCCTTCACCCTAACAGGAACAAGTCAACATAATGGGAGAGATAAAGAGAAACTTCTTCACAAAGAGGAGGGAGGACCTTTGGAATTCTCTCCTCGAGGGCTGTGAAAACTCAGTCACTGAGTGTGCTTAAACCAGGCACCAATAGATTTTTGAACATTAAAATAAATGAGGAATATGGGAGTAGGTGAAGGGAAGTGGTGCTAAGGTAGAGAGTATCAGCCATGATCCCATTGAATGTTGTAGCAGGCTCGTGGGACCCTTCTGCTTCTGTTCCTTCCTTGTCGTCCTTCTTCCAGCTCAGAACCAGGTATCAATGAGGGACTGACTGCATACCGGGATAGTCCCATTTGCCTGACTTTGACCCATTGCGTGCGTCATGTGCGTGCCAGCTCTCTGACGCAGCGTCAGCATTCATTCCAAGTCCCCCATACCTACCCCCTCACCTATCACCTACTTAGCCCTGCAGCATTTTCTTTCCAGCTATTCATTAACTAACATTACTTATGAATCTGCTTTCGCTGCCCTTTCCGAGAATTTAGATTAGAGCAACACACAAAACAGAGAGACAGGAGAGTGTGGACAATAAAACCGGTGGCCACATGGCGGAGAGAATCTGGAGGAACTCAACGAAACAGGCAGCACCTCTGGAGGGAAATGGATAGTTAGCATTTTGGGTAGGGGCCCTTCATCTAAGTTCTTGGTGAAGGGCCTCGATGTGAATCGTCGACTGTCCATTTCCCTCCACAGATGCTACCTGACTTGCTGCTTGCCTCCAGCTGCTCTTATATCTTTGCACCTATGTAACAAATAGTCTCCTCAATAATCTTGTAACTCTCTTAACTGTCATAGAGTAGGTTAACCTCCCAAACTCCCGGTCTTTCCACAGGAATGGAGCCGGCATTACTATTCCGGTAAATCTTCAGTGCACCATCTCCAAGGCCTTAGCTTGCTCCCAAATGTGTGCAAAGGTAGACTCGCCGCCAGGCCTCACTCATGATCTACAGCTTTACTTTCTCTTGAACAGCTTAGTGCAGGAGCTGTGAGGGGCAGTTTGCTTTGGGTGAAAAAATGATGTTTTACGGTTGTCAGGCTGCTCACCCCCCAGGAGCCTGACAGCACAGGACAACTATCACTGGGAAACAGTGTTGCAGTCCTGGGGCTTGCTGGACCCCTCCCTCCCCTATGCATTCTGTATCTTATATGTGGCTTTCAAATCATGGCTTACAGCTAAACTTCAGATTCAAAGTATTGATATCTGCACCAGCTGCACCTCATTAAATTGGAAAGCTTCCCTTCAAGGCTTTTAAACTATATCCTGAGCGACATGGTTTTTCCAGCTAATTGACTGAATTGTAAGGCTTCTCTGTAGAAATGACAGGCATTCAGATCAGTATCGCCTCATAATGGAGGTATCGGCTTCTGTGCCCGTGTAGATGTGTGTCTGCATCATCTGTTTGCTTATTGTTATTTGTGTGTCAGTATGTGTGTCTCAAAATTGATCTGTCTGTCTTTGTGTGGATATGCATGTCTGTACCTGCCTGCATGTGTTTGTGTGCCTGCATCTGCACCTTTGTGCATGTATGTGTGTGTTTGTGTGGTGTTTGTGCCTGGTTTTGTGCACATCTGTATATGCACATGTGTTGGTGTGCATCTGTACATGTCCCTATGTGTGTGTTTGTGAGTGTCTGTGACCATGCCTTCTGCTCCTGTGTTCTGAATCCCCTCTCTGAACCTCTCTCTGACCCACTCAACTGCCTCTGGTCATTCTTTCAGGCCTTCCTCTGACACCGAAGCTTTGCCTCCTCCTTCGGCTTGCTGTCTGACTCGTGTTTAATGTTGCCCCTATGCTCAGGGGCATCCGACTGTGTGAGCCGGGCTGTCTGAATGCAAAATATGTTGTATAATTTGCATCAAATATGTTGGAATAAAAGCTGAAGTGTTTACGTGGTGATGAGGTGATGTTTATACAGAACCAAATGCATTTGTCTCACTTCCTTGCCTTCTGCTGGAATAGACACAGTCAGAGCTCCAACAGCAGCAAGATGTAAAGCAGAGAAGGTTGGCACACAGAATATGTTCCTCTTGCTCAGAGGAAAGGTCTTGAACCTGCACTGTGAGAAGTGTTGAGATAACAGCAGTCATTTCAGGTGAACCGGTCAACCTCCTTCTTGTCCAATTCTCTTTGCCCGCCCCCACCTCAGTGGACCCTGCCTGTGGGTCAGCTGTCCCCATCCCTTTACCACATCCCTCCCACTGAGAGAACGGTTCCCTGCCATTGTGATTATTGTGGATGAGACACTGGTACTGTGGATCACGGTAATGACTCTAACCCCCATAGAGATGCATCCCCCCCTTTGTCTCTACTGGAGTGTTGCTGTAGGAGTGAAGCTCGCATTAGAAAGTCAGCCTCTGTCTGTCCTCCTACTGTTCTGGCACTTTCTCCTCCTTTGAGCAGCAACTCACCCAATTCCGTTCTTCTTGCTTCTCATTTAAAATTGTCACTCCCTTCCGCCCACCTAAGTACAATAATAATTTTCTTATTAAGCTATCTTCACTGCTTTCCTCCCTCAGCCTTTCGATTAAGCTACTTCACGTCTCTGGTAATTTCAAACTCCAGTGCAATTCACCTTGCTCCTCGTTCTCCGTGTTCACCTCTTGTCTTCAATCTCTCCCTCCATGTAAACTTGTCAGCCTGTGTTCTCTTTGACAGTGAGCTCTCACGTTACCTTGCTACTTTCAATATCAGGGATGAAGCCATCCCTGTCACATGCGTGCATTGTCCCATGTCCACATTGCCTCTCCACTCCCAGCCCTGTGTACTCTGTCCCAGGACGAGACTCTCTCACAATTCAATTACTGCTGCCCTTCTGAAATCTCAGTGCTCCAGTCGCTGGTGCTCCACTTATTACCACACTTCCACAGCCACTGATCTCCTAACCAAGCCCTTGCCTGCACCTGTGAAGTCCTAAACCCCACTATAAACCAATGCACTTTTCAATCCTGACCACCCACTCTGGCACAGCACTCATTCTGCTTCCTTAGGTTGACGGTTTGTTGACCGACAGATTGGATTGCCGATTCACCAGCAGATGCAGTTGTATCTGATTCTACTGGACCTTACCTCATCCACTCGAGCTGTTCACTGTTCCAGGGTGACCCTGCAATGGGAAGACAACCCCTACTTCATTCCGTTACTGTAAGCTATCCGCATGAAGCCCTCTCACATTACCTGCACAATGACCTCCATTAACAAGTGCAAGGAGCATGTATCCCCTAGGAAAATGTCTTTGTCATTGAGATATAGGGTCATCTGGACTGATACCTTGCTCAATTACTGCTATTCATGTTCCCTCACCACTGGTTATACATTCACACCACTAATTCCTTGAGACTCCCTGACTCCCTTGATTCTTTCCTGACCACCTAGCTTCGCCATCCCACCCCCTACAGCAGCTATTACTATTATTCCAACAATATTCAGATAAGTTGTCAGAGCAGATTTATCCTTGCTCACACCCTTTAGTCATTGTTTGCTTGATTTGACCGGTCACATGCACCTTATCTAACACGACTCCAGAATGGCTCTGGGGCCTGCTACCTCCCGCTGAAGGATTTCTTGTCCTCTCCCAGTACATGTAGTTCTGCTATAATGTACGTTTTCATACCGTGAATTGGATATAACATGATCGACGAATGAGGGAACACATTATGCAGACCAAAATGGTTGTAATGTGATTTTGATCGAGAAATAGAGAACTACTTAGCAGTCACTTTGGAAATTGACCAGAGGAAGAAAAGCTGTCTTGCAAAAAAAACAGTCCAGGAAAAAGAAAAGTTTTCAGGTAACCTCCTACAGTAATCAGATGCAATTATCTCCTAAAAACATAGTTTCACCAGGGGTGGCCCTGGAAATTGACAAGCTATTGCTTCTATTGACAATTGTGTAAAGATACTCCATTAAATAATGTACAACCTTTGGTAACACATTTTTAGCTTGCAGTAATGAAACTAAATTTATAGCTATTTAAAAGAACGTTATTATTGAATGTCGTGCAGAAGAAAATAACTTTGATATTGTGTCTGAAGCTCTCGATCTCCTAACCCGCAGCTGTAACTACAAGTGGACCTCTCTGATTGTCTATAGCCCTTGTACCAAACAATTCATTACATGTGTCACCATATGTCGTGCCCAGCATTACATCTGTGCAGTGAAACACACAGTGCGACATCTCAGTGCCCAGCAGAGGCAGGGCCCTACAGAACCTCTGCAGTGGATTCTGTATGATGGTCCCCTGAGTGGACTGTCAAAGTGATTTGGGAGAATGCCTCTTTGCCAGAAGTCTCAAACAAGCACCAGGATTTCGCATGGCTAGAGGTGAGAGGGGACTTCCCTGTCAGCACGGGCAAGGTCTCACTCAACCCCTTGGCACCTGCCTCGAGGAGATCTGCAGAGCGGATGATCAGGCTATCTGACTCCTTGTGGACTGCTTGCTGGCCAAGTCTGTTTGGACAGAGTGCTATGATCTTAGCCAAGGTTTGTCCCGAGCAGCAGCGTAATACAGGATTCTGTGATCTACGCGATACACACTATGTACCACTGGAGCATCGTCAAGTTGGTTCAAGATGCAGCTTGGTCTTCCCAAAATATAGTGGTCTTCCAGAAAGCAAATGTTGCCGGCTGCAGGATACACGCAAGTGACACAATAATGCTCAGCATCAGGTCAGGAAATAGCAGTCAACAGGCTCACCTCATTTGTGAGTGTCCCCTTCCCCTCCCCCCCCCACCAGACCCAGCACAAATTGCATAAACAGTGTTAATTTTCCTGAGGTTATATTTACACATAATTAACCTAAACATTTTATTAAAATATATTTCTCCAGTTTTAACCCCAAGAGACAGGTTTTCTCTACTAAAGTCTCAGTAATTTATTCACTGCTCCTAACTCTTGCTTTGGCTTCATATATGAATTATTTCATGAACTCTTTTCTTCTTTTCATTCAAATGAAAATTCCCTGTGATAAAAATCCACCTCCCCACCCTACACTTCTGCCAGAGAGTTGTGAATCAACTGATTCCCTGCTGAGAGATATGCTCCAAATGTGTGGATTTTTACCTGAAGGGTTCAGAGACATGTATTGGCATCTTTCATGAGAAGGGGAGCAGATCGATTGAATTGATTGAAAATTACAGCATGGAACAGGCCTTTCACCCGCCGAGCCACACCAACCATCCGTTCACCATTCACACTCGTTCTATGCTATCCCACTTTCGCACCCACTCCTTACCCACTTGGGACAATTTACAGGGGCCAATTAACCTATAAACCCGCCCGTCTTTGGGATGTGGGAGCAAACTGGAGCACCTGGAAGAAATCCACCTGGTCACATGGAGAACATCAAACTGCACACAGATAACTCCCAAGGTCAGGATTGAACCAGGGTCACTGGCGTTGTGAGGCAGCAGCTCTACCAGTTGTGCCGGATGGTTGGAGCTCACCCCACAAATGGCAGTGAATGGTGGCTAATAACTGTTACTCTCAAGACTGTCACTGGGTGGGATAGCTTGGCTGGGATGTGGAACGGACGTTCAGATTGGCCATTAAATGGTTAAGCAGGCTCAAGGCGCTTGATAGCCTTGTCTTATTGAATCACCCCTGTTGTTCCAAAAAAAAACCAGAATTAGACTGCAATTCAAGTGATCAAACTGTGGCAAGCTCTTCTCTGCAACTGTTCTCCGATTTCCCGCCCCATCCCCTCATCCAGGACACCACTGACAAAAGGGGGAAGGGAGTTTTAAAAAAGAATGGAATTTCTGTCATTCCTTCCTTAGTGCTTTTGAATTATTTTCTTCAGCTGTTGCTCTCACTTTAACTCTTTTTCAAACAAGTAACTAATTGGGTCAAATTGATCACTTTACCTTTATCAAGCCTTCATTGAGATTCTGTCCTGTAACTCACCCCTGGGCATTCCTTTCCAATGTCCGTGGTTGAGGAAGAGGTATTGGAACCCTATTATTAGCAGTGCGGAGGGAATGAGGTGACCATGGAGGTCAGAAAAGAGATGGGAAAGATCTCTCAGGCACTGAAAATAAGATTTCAGCAGTATTCATCATCCCTGGTATCGGAATATTACTAATGGCCATTTCAGTGCTGAGTGGGGAGGTCATAAATCACAAATACAATGCAGCTAGCCAGCTGGGTGTTTGATTCATATCACCAGCCTGGCCAACCTTTGTAGCTCTCTCATAATCGTGTACTTTTGAACTATAAGGCTGTCTCGAGCAGGAAAATGCCCACTTATTCAACAACATGGACAGTGGGCTCCACTATTTCCCTGACACACATTTTATTTGAAGAATGAACAATTTGAAGCTGAACTGATACCTAATTTTATAATGAAGGATACGTTCAAGCATTTGTGTCCATTTTAAAGCAAGAGGGAGTCAACTCCCTCTCTCTTATCCAGCAATAATACACCAGTAATCTTCTGAGCTAATCATTCGCTTGCACAGAACTGGGATCTGGTTATAGGAGATGGCCATTCAGTTTGACCAGTACTCAGACACCCAAACGAATTGTCGTTAAAAAAAATTCCCATCCAGCTACCTTGCTTCTGTAATTCGCCTATCAAAAATCGAGCAATCTCACTTTCAATTTTTCCATCAGCCTCAAGGTTTTTGTAAGAAGCATGGGTCAGAGGTATTCATTCCTTTCTTGTGAAAGGACGTTTCCTGATATCATAATGTAGTGTCTGGCACTAACTTTGAGGTTATGCCTCCTTTGCACTGGGTTACCCCTCCAGGGGAAAGAGCTGCCCTCTATTTCCATCCCTGTCACTTCATTTCACCATTTTGAACACCCAAAATTGCATCAGCCTGTAATCCTAAACATCCTAGCAAACATAGGCGAATCTATCCACCTGTCTTTGCACTTTAGTCCTTTCAAGCAGTGTCGATCTAGTGAACCTGCAATGAACTCCCTCAAAGGCACAATTGAAGGTAATGCTCCAAGCAGACTCTATCCAGAGGTTTTTTATAAAGACAGAAGAAGTCGGAGCTGAAGTACATCAAGCAGTCCCCAGAGCCTGCACCACCGTTCAATGTGGAAATGGCTGACCTGAACTTAGCCTCAGCTCCATTTTCCTCCCTGTTGTCTGTAAACATTGATTTCCCTGCTTCTTTCACATTTACCTCATCCTTGAATACAATGAGGTTCACATTCACAGGTCTCTGGGACACAGAAGTTTAAAACTCTCTGCGAGATTTTTTTTTCTCCATCATGTCCATCTTAGATAGGAGGCCCTTAATCCCGTGCCACTTACCCCCTTCCTCCCCCAATTCTAGGAATCCCCCACAAGCAAAACATCCTCACCTCATCTACCATCTACCCTGTCAGGTTTCCTCACACGCTGATAAATTAGAATGAGATATCTCCTATGTTTTTCAAACTTCAAAGACTATGGGCCTATTTTGCTCAATCTTCCCTCCTATCATGGAGTCATGCAACTACACAGCATTCAGCCAAATGTTCACATCAATCGATGGGCACCTCTCTGTATTAACCCCTTTGTTGGGTGGCACAGTGGCACAGCTAGTAAAGCAGTTGACTCACAAAGCCAGGGACCCGGGTTCGATCGTGACCTTGGGTGCTGTCTGTATGGAGTTTGCACCTGTGATCACGTAGTTTCCTCCGGGGGCTCTTGACTCCTCCCTCATCCCAAAGACGTGCGGGTTTGTAGATAAAGTGTAAATTACTCCTAACACGTAGGGAGTGGATGTTATAGTGGGATAACACAGAACTAGTGAGAATGGATGATCGATGGTCAGCATGGGCTAAAGGACCTGCTTCTATGCTATATCTCGAAACTAAACTAAAGTTGGTCCTCTAGTCGTCTCACTCTAAATAATTCAAGTGCTCATCCCAACATTTCAATAGTGTCAGCCACCCAGCTTCAATCCTGGGAGCACTAATGAGAATAATCCTCTAATCCTGCCTCAGCAACAGACTACCTCTTGCACTGCAATGAACCTGGTTTCTACTTGTGTTTTGCACTAATACCTTTGCTTGTTGCAGTCTTTTCTCTTCACTGCCTTGTAGAATTTATGTGTCATTTATGTTTAATTGAAGTTTTTGTGTGTTGTCTATGTGCCTGTGAAGCTGCTGCAACAAGATTGTCATTGTAGCTGTACCTCAATGTACTTGTGCATTCGTACATAATGTCTGAGCTGCAAGCTGCTATCACTGGTCTGAATCAGCCCACAACTGGCAGAGGTGTGTGGCTGCTCATGGCATTGAGAGAGTGCCCGGGACACAGCAGACTATGTGCGTCCCTCACCCCAATGGCAGCCTATTCTGCCGCCATACTGCAGCTGCTGTCAGGCGAACTCTTCATTCACCTTCAGGTAATTGCCGTGAATACAGCGGGGACCTTTCCACCAGAGGAGTCTATGCGCAATGTGTAACACAGCTGCTCACAGTTCCTCTTTGTCCAGTTCCATTCCTGAGAGCTGCAAGGTCTGGCACGGCTGGAGGGTGAATCTAACTTCCAGGAACCTTTGATTCTTATGTGAGGACACGCAGATCTTTCTGAACTCAAACTTTTAATAGTCTTCCTGAATTTAACTAAAAAACTTTTTTGTTCTTGTGGATTTCTCACACTTCCCTGCATTTAATTCCATCTGTCATTCTCATTGTTATTTTGTTCCTGTACCTATCATTGCTTTGTATGCAGTTTACCATAGGAGCTTCAATTGAACAATAGACAATAGACAATAGACAATAGGTGCAGGAGTAGCCCATTCAGCCCTTCGAGCCAGCAGTTTGAAGGGCCTGTTTCTGCTTGACTCTAGAAAGAGAAATTTACCTCTGATGGGGGATCTGGATGAAAGAGAATATAATTTAAGTTAGAACCATGCAATTTAAACGTGAAGATAGACACAAAAAGCTGGAGTAACTCAGCAGGACAGGCATCATCTCTGGAGAGAAGGAATGGGTGATGTTTCGGTCCGAGACCCTTCTCCATAGATGCTGCCTGTCCCGCTGAGTTATTCCAGCTTTTTGTGTCTATCTTCCGTTTAAACCAGCATCTGCAGTTCCTTCCTACACAATTTAAACATGAAAACAGGAACAACTTTTCCCAAGCAATGGGTGGTGGGAATCATCTGCCCCAACAGATTGTTGATGCCGGATTGGAGAGAGAAGGGCTTCAATTGAAGTCTTGAAGATTGTTTCACAAAATTGTCACTCAATTCACCCCCCTTTAAGTGGGGAACACAAATCAATATTTTACTTCCAAAGTTGGTCGTTGACCACAAGGGCTCAATAGACAATAGACAATAGACAATAGGTGCAGGAGTAGGCCATTCAGCCCTTCGAGCCAGCACCGCCATTCAATGCGATCATGGCTGATCACTCTCAATCAGTACCCCGTTCCTGCCTTCTCCCCATACCCCCTCACTCCGCTATCCTTAAGAGCTCTATCCAGCTCTCTCTTGAAAGCATCCAACGAACTGGCCTCCACTGCCTTCTGAGGCAGAGAATTCCACACCTTCACCACTCTCTGACTGAAAAAGATCTTCCTCATCTCCGTTCTAAATGGCCTACCCCTTATTCTTAAACTGTGGCCTCTTGTTCTGGACTCCCCCAACATTGGGAACATGTTTCCTGCCTCTAATGTGTCCAATCCCCTAATTATCTTATATGTTTCAATAAGATTCCCCTCTCATCCTTCTAAATTCCAGTGTATACAAGCCTAATTGCTCCAGCCTTTCAACATACGACAGTCCCGCCATTCCGGGAATCAACCTAGTGAACCTACGCTGCACGCCCTCAATAGCAATGATTGATAAATACATCTCTTGATGCTCCTGAGCACATCATCAGTGATGTAACCTGGGGGTGTCTGATGTAATCAGACACCCTAGCTCGCCCGGGCGACCCAGCCCTGGTTGATCAGCCCACCGCTTGTATTCAGGTGGCATTCACACCTCCCCATGGACCTCCTCTCCTGATGCAGAACCATCTCGAGGCTTTCTCCGCTGCCTCTGTGGTGTTCTTGATGGCTCTTCTCCTTTCCATTCCGGTGATGCCCAGTGCACTCAAGGCTTTGTAGAGCCATTGCCCTGCAAAAGCTCTACAGCCAACCTCGATGGCCATACACCTTGCCTTCCAGCCCTGCTTACGGCAATGAAATTCATTGCACATGAATATTGTATATGACAGTAAAACTAATCTAATTCTGAATCTTTGCCCGCTCATCCAAAGTGTTTCCATATCCTTCCACAGACTTCTTTGCTGAGGCCCTGGGTTACTCTAGTTTTTGGCATGCAAACAGAAACACCCTTTCTGGGCCCACTACAAGTAATTGCAAAGTTGGCCAAACTCCAATTTGAAATGATGTCAGCGTGCATATGCTTAGAAACATACCACTAAACCCTAGAGATATCGTTCCCTTTCCAAACTTTTGCCCCACACTGTAGTTGCTCTGTTGGAATGGAGGGCTGTTGGGGAGAGGAAGACCCCTCCCACGGTCCCTCAAATGGGTAAGCAAGGCCTGGTCAACAAGATACAAACCAGCAGGGAGCTCCTGTTTCGAGGGCCCTGGAAATCTACCCAGCCGTCCATAGGTAGGAGCTGGTCAATGCTATCTCATGCACAAGTGTGGGACCTCAACAAGGGGAGAAATGTGATAGAAATTCCATGGAATCAATGTGATCAGCCCGCAAAGTGGATGTGTATTTTATGCAGAGTACTTTAAGTGAAGTGCTTCTTAATGGGAAGTATGGAGATGTCATAGTGAGCTATTACAATAATTGGAGCAGGGTTTCTTTATTCATGTGTCACATTCAGTGCAACTGGACACACAGTCAGGTGTGAGGTGATTCTGTGCATTATTTTTCCACTGATCATTGGGTGTTATGTTGGTGTTAAGTATTGGAGGGTGGAGTGGTTCACTTGGTTTGCAATGGGGGACTTTATATTGCAGGTTGCCCATGTAAGCCAGTTGTCTGCCTGGGAGTCCATCATGTTTCTGCTCCAGCAGATAGAATTCGGGACCTCTGCTCCAGGGACATGTCTGTGGCAGCTGAGAATTTAAATTCTCGTCATTAAATGAAGCTGGAATTGTATTAGTCACTGAAACAGTGACCAGGAATTGTGGTTAAAAACCCAATGATTCACTATCATCCTTCAGGGATAAGAAATCTTTTGTATTTACCTGCTCTGGCCTGTACGTGACCCCAGTCCCTCTAATTCTAACACTTCACAGCCTCCACAGGACAATTAGGGATGAATCATATGTGCCAACACTACCAGCAAAATTCACATTCCCTTCAGGGATAGAATTTTAGAAACTAAATTCTGCATGGTTAATGCCTGCCTCCTCTGCTCAACTAGGATCGGAGCAAGGGCATTCTCCAGAGGTGCTCCTGCAGACTCTCCCCAGACTCTGTCACATGGATCTCAGGCCCAAGACTCGATGTTACTGTCTCACAGTGATGAAGGTTCACCAACTGCTTGGTCCATTCCGTCGGGCACCCCCCCCCCAAACTAATGTGGTCCCAACCCATCTAGCAGAGCCAGCTGCCTCACATTGCCAGAGCCACAGGTTCAACCCTGACCTCCGACGCTGTCTGTGTGGAGTTTGCACACTCTCCCTGTGACTGCGTGGGTTTCCTCCCACATCCCAAAGGTGTGCGAGTTCATAGATTACATGGCCCCCAATGTCTAGATGAGTGGTAAAATCTGGGGAGAATTGATGGGACTCTGGTGAGAATAATAAAAATTAATGCAATTAGTGTAAATAGGTGTTTGATAGTCAACATGTACTCTCGGTGGGCCGATGGGCTTGTTTCTGTGCTGTATCACTCTGTAGCATCTCTTCTGGCGATCTGTGGTGATTTCCAACACTAGGCACTAGTGCAGCTCTCATTGTTGCATCTGTGAGGTTGGAAGGTGCAGTAGTGTGAGTGGGTAGAGTAAGTAGGCAGCAGCCCTTTTCTCCCAGGACCCATCCCTCCACCCACTGGACGTGTCTGGCAGTGGGGGGCTGCTGTAGGATGGAGATGTCACGTGCACACGACCTGCAGGCTGAGGGAGTGGCATTGCTTCCTGTCCGAGTTGCAAATTGGAGCCTTATTGAAACATATAAGATAATTAGGGGATTGGACACATTAGAGGCAGGAAACATGTTCCCAATGTTGGGGGAGTCCAGAACAAGGGGCCACAGTTTAAGAATAAGGGGTAGGCCATTTAGAACGGAGATGAGGAAGAACTTTTTCAGTCAGAGAGTGGTGAAGGTGTGGAACTCTCTGCCTCAGAAGGCAGTGGAGGCCAGTTCGTTGGATGCTTTCAAGAGAGAGCTGGATAGAGCTCTTAAGGATAGCGGAGTGAGGGGGTATGGGGAGAAGGCAGGAACGGGGTACTGATTGAGAGTGATCAGCCATGATCGCATTGAATGGCGGTGCTGGCTCGAAGGGCTGAATGGCCTACTCCTGCACCTATTGTCTATTGTCTATTGTCTATTGAGCCCTTGTGGTCAACGACCAACTTTGGAAGTAAAATATTGATTTGTGTTCCCCACTTAAAGGGGGGTGAATTGAGTGACAATTTTGTGAAACAATCTTCAAGACTTCAATTGAAACCCTTCTCTCTCCAATCCGGCATCAACAATCTGTTGGGGCAGATGATTCCCACCACCCATTGCTTGGGAAAAGTTGTTCCTGTTTTCATGTTTAAATTGTGTAGGAAGGAACTGCAGATGCTGGTTTAAACGGAAGATAGACACAAAAAGCTGGAATAACTCAGTGGGACAGGCAGCATCTATGGAGAAGGGTCTCGGCCCGAAACATCACCCATTTCTTCTCTCCAGAGATGATGCCTGTCCTGCTGAGTTACTCCAGCTTTTTGTGTCTACCTTCACGTTTAAATTGCATGGTTCTAACTTAAATTATATTCTCTTTCATCCAGATCCCCCATCAGAGGTAAATTTCTCTTTCTAGAGTCAAGCAGAAACAGGCCCTTCAAACCACCACATCGATGTCAAACACTGAGTTCTGAGTCATTTACCAACCCGATTTACCAACAGTTCTTTCTCACCTATTGAAACCCTTTGGCATTTTATTTTACCTTGCGACTCTGATATGCCAACTGGTCAATAAAATAAAGGCAATTAGCTTGATTTAGAAAGATGATCAGAGGTATCTGGTTTATGCACCATACCACCTTGCTCCAACTTACACTCTTTAAGTCATGGTATCTTTGTGCAAATAACCAGTCTCTACGGATCTCTGTTGCTCAAAATGTCACACATTTCACTTCCCTTTAACTGTGGAACATGAATCAATATTTTGCTTCCAATGTCACACAGTCCATTTACTGAGCACACGAGTTTCTGTTTAAGAAGGAGCTAAATTTTAAAGTGTACTGTTCAATCTGTCAGAATTAGCAATGAATGGCTTGACATACCACAGCAATACACCTGGTGAAAGATTTTAACCACATCAAAGACACTTGAGAAGGAGGTACATCAGACAAGGAATTTCATTGCAATCCTTCAATGATCTGCAACATTAGTTGTGCACAGAAAGGAAGATTCATTAACTTCCAGTCTTCCACCACCTCATTAAATAGCTGTTTACTTTTGTGGACATTGTAGTGATACCGGAAATCGGTCAGCAAGTCAAACGCACTAATGTGCTAATGATTAAGTATTTTTAGTGAAATGGGGAGAAGGATAGATATTATGCAGGGCAACAGAGAGATCTCAGCGGTTCTGCTTTCAGTTGTCTTTGTGGCCTCAATGAAATGCTCACCACCTCTGGATTGGTTCTTGAACCCAGGACCTCTGAAGCAGAGCAGCACTGAACTATTCTCACCCGATAGTTCCAATTGAAAATAGTTGATTTTTTTCTGCTTCGTGCACAGGTATAAAAATGTAAAGGTACATAAAGCCCACCCAAGCTTTTCAATGGTTACCAGCTATGTTTGTGAACGGGACACCTTATGGGTGATGTTGTGGGAGCAGTTGTGCATGGAGTAATGGACGGAGTTGTGGGTGGGCTATGGGAGGGGGGGGGGTTGTGGGTTTCTTGGTGGGATGTATTGTTGGAGCAGTTGTGGGTGGTTTGTGGGCTGTGGATGACATTGTTGTTGGTGTGGGTGGAGTTGTGTGTGGGGCATGGTTGATATGGTGGGTAGAGATATAGATGACACATGGGTGGTGAGTGGGTGAACTGTGATTGGGGGTGTGGGTGATGTGTGGGGGGTGAGTGGGGGGAGGTTGTGGATGGGGTTGTGGGCGATGTGGTGTGCGAAGGTGTGGGGAAGTGGTGGGTGGGATGCGGTGGGGATGTTGGCGGGGTGGGGTGACGTTTGGGTTGTGCATAAAGCAGATGGGGTGCAATTACGTTTGGGTTCATGGACAGGGGTGTGCCTGGGAGTGACGTTGTGGCTGAGGGTAGGGTTACAGTTGGGTTTGTGGATGATAGTGTGGGTGAAGGTGGGCTTTCGGGTGGGTTTGTGGGTGGGAGCGTGTGTGGGGCTGTGGGTGATGTCAGCTGAATGGGAGAATTGGTGCTTTACGTTCAATGTCACACAGAACAGATACAGAGTGTCTGCTACAATCAGGGATTGTTGGCAACTCCGCCTGAGTACAAACACACCAACCAATAAAGGTTCTAGCTTTCCAGCAAGAGCACTAATAAAGCACATCAGCCGCAGGGGTTTATTTTGAAAGGAATGGAATTAAAAAGTCAGTAAGTTGTGCGAAAGCTAAATTGTACCTTGTTTAGACCACACACGGCACTGTGTACAAATTTGGTTACCATGCACAAAAGAAATCGAAACACTGCAGAGGTGATTCACAAGGATGGTGTCTGAGATGTGATGGTACAACAGCAGGAGACGATGAACAAACACACTGTCTCTTTTCTCTTGAGGTGATTTTTTTGAAGGTTTTTAATGCGTGAAAGGTTGTGATGGAGTGGATAAGGTGAGATTGTTCCTCCCTGTGGGAAAGAGAACAACTAGAGACCATCAATATAAGATTGTCACCAACGGGGAATGCAAACAAAACTTTTTCACCCAGAGAGGGGAAATGGAACTCACCAGTACTGGGAGTTTTTGCAACTGCTCCGATACAGTTGAGACAGTTGAGAGGAGGCTGGAAGTTTGAGAGCAAAAGGGAGCTGAGGATTAGACAGATAAAATTCAGTGTGCCAGGGTGAATGTGAATCCTACCAAGAAATGAGTAGAGAATTCACCTAATAGGTGCTTGGGGTCTTAGAAATGTGAGCAAAACTGCCCTTGAGTTAACCTGTGCTCACCAGCAGAAGGCATTTTGTTTTGGACTTCCTAATACTGCAATTCATAATACTGCAAGGCCCACTGCTGGAGGGTGGTGCGGTCCCCAGCAAGGAACATGGGTCCGCACCGTCTTCCAAAGGTTTAGACGGACTCCTTCAGCTGTTGTGGTCAGCCAGTTGACACTGGTAAAGGGAGGCATGGAACCACTTCATTGCAAAACACCATTAGTTCCACTAAAGGGCTCATCTTCATTTAGTTCTGCAAACCCACCAACATTCCATATATCACTATAACATAGAAGTGGCCATTTGGCCCATCGCGTCTCACAGTGCAATCCCATTTTCTACTCATTTACTCTGTCACTTATTCTCCCCAAATTCCCATCTCCTCCCCCTAGATTCCACTATCCACTTGCACTGGAGGCAATTTACAGTGGCCAATTGACCAACCAACATGAACGTCTTTGGGATGTAAGAGAAACCCAGAACACCAGGTGGAAACTCAAGCAGCCAGAGAGAGAAAGTACAAACTCTGAGCAGACAGCAGCCAAGTTCAGGATTGAACATCTGTGAGGCAGGGCACCAGTAGTGAGCGAGCACTGTTTGCTGACTGGCTGACAGCTGGGCTGGTGAGGGGGCAATCACGTCACAGGTAGAGCAGAAAGCCTGAAGGAAGTACCTGGGGCAGGGGCTAAGGTTTCCTACATCAGGAGCTGGCTACCTGCTGCTCAGCCCAGTTACAATCACTGGTTCCAAACAATACAGAATATTTCAGGTTGAAACCAATGGCTCCTTAAATCTTGGAATCATCTTTGATCAAACCCTCTCCTTCGACAAACACATCAAACACATCACAAAGACAGCCTTCTTCCACCTCAAAAACATTGCCCGTCTCCGTCCATCCCTCTCCTTCACAGCTGCAGAAACCCTCATCCACGCCTTCATCACCTCCCGTCTGGACTACTGCAACAGCCTCCTTCCTCTATGGCTCACCCTCAAAAATCATCAGTAAACTTCAATACATTCAAAACTCCGCTGCCCGTCTACTCACCCACTCCCTGATCCGTGACCATATCACCCCCGTCCTTTACAAACTCCACTGGCTCCCCATCCCCCAGAGAATCCAATACAAAATCCTCCTCATGACCTACAAAGCCCTCCATAACCTGGCCCCATCCTACCTGACTGACCTCCTCCACAGGCACACTCCCACCTGCACCCTCCGCTCTGCTGCTGCCAATCTCCTGCCCCCCCCCCCCCCCCCCCCCATCCGGACCAAACTCAGATCCTGGGGGGACAGGGCTTTCTCCATCGCTGCTCCCACCCTATGGAACTCACTACCCCAAACCGTCAGAGACTCCTCCTCACACCACATTCAAAACATCACTGAAGTCTCACCTCTTCAGCACTGCCTTCAACCACTGAAGGTCACCTCACCTTCTGTCTCCTTTCTCTGTTCGTTTACTTATTTATCTATTTATTCACTTCTCTATGTTCTAGAAATCCCTGTAAAGCGTCTTTGAGTGTTTGAAAAGCGCTATATAAATGTAATGCATTATTATTATTATTATTATTAAAGTAACTGGTGTCAAGGAAGTAGAGAGGTTGTTTTTCAGACCACGTTGGTGTAGAAGCATTGCTGAGACCCAGGACCAGCATTGGTGCTGCCAATCATACCTGGACAAACTAGAGTCAGATACAAAGGGAACAATACTCAGAGCACACAAATTAGAGAACATGGTGAACTATGTAGAGAACTGCTGATGATCTCAGGGTGATATGAATTCATTGTTTAGGTAGATGGCTGTTGGATAAGATTTAATGTGGAGAAGTATTTGGTAATTTTAGAACAAGAAATGGCATAGTCAATAAATAGCAAATTGATTAGTCACTTATGATGATAATGAAAACCAGAGGAAGTGTAAAATAGGCAATTGAATTGTTATCTCCCGTTTTGCACTGTTTCCTGAATTAGGGATTACCTTAAGAGTTGGAAAGAGGACAGGTCATGTCCCAAGTCTTGGCTGCCTTGGAACAACATTCATCCCTTGCATACTCCCCTGAAACAGTCAAAAATGTATTGCTGTCTGCATGTTGTTGCAATGTGAGACGTGCAGCACTGGACAAAAAGAGAATGCAACCTGGGATTTTCCTGAGGATTGCTGAGGAAGTCATTGTAATTTATAATCTTGGCTGGATATAAATAGGTAAGGCTGCTCGATGACAGAACATAAAGCAGAAGGGAGTCTAAGGAAGGCGGGTTTCCCTGAATGATCCCAGTTGAAAGTAGTTCATCTCATCTTTAGTATCATAGAAGCGCTTTGCTAGATAACGTGCAAGCAATCCCACAGCTCTAAAGATCAGGACAAAGAAAAGAGGTTATATTCTCTCCATTGATATGCTGCAAGTCTATGTATGTGAGGTGAGCTGAGCATAGTTCATACTACCTTAGAATCTAGCTTGCTGTAACAGGAATACTTATTTCAGAATACATTTACCTTTCAGTGAACACCAAAGATAATGTAGGGCCCGCTGGCATACGAATGAGCCTATTACCTATTCCCTAGATCAAGTCAAGTCAATTTTATTTGTATAGCACATTTAAAAACAAATACCTAGCAATCAATGTAGGACAGCTTATCTCAATTCTGCAGCCAGCACTCAATAACCAAAATTCAGAGACTTTAAACCTCAATACGATTGTTGGGCTATTCACTTCTGTGTAATACACTCACATTTATCTTACATCTTTTATATTTACAGTATCAGAAAGCTCTTCACAAGACCCTGTGGTATCAATGGGATGGCTGCCCAGAAACATTTGCATTGGCCAGGCAATACAAAGGAAAACTGAGATTTGTTCAATCAAATTTACATGCCAGGAACACGTCCGAACACAGCGTTTCAAGTTGAGATGTTCCTGCTCATACTCTCAGATCAGCTTATGTACAGACGGAAATGTACGCAGTCTTAACCGTGCAACGGTTTTTGTGCTGCATCATTTACTGTCCAGACAAACTGTTGACCTTCCTCACCACGGACCCTGGCCCTGTCTCCCCATCTTGTCCAAACAAAATTGACAAACCCATTCATGTGTGAGGTGCTGGAGTCAGTGAGACTGCTGGCACAAATACCTACATCCTGCGGGAGGCTGGGGAACAGCCCGATATCTCAGCACAGATTCTCAGCAAACAGGACTGATGGTGAAAGCCGAGGAAGGTGATCATGAAATGCTGCTTACCTCAGGTGCACTGATTGAGGATGCACTTTGGATGGAGTGAAGAGCGATGATGACCCGTTTCCAGGTCGTTCCTCATTACTCTGTGAACTCAACTGCGCTCCTCCCAGCAAGAGCCACATTTGTATCTGATCTCAGCATCAGAAGCACAACATATGAGATTGCTCCCCATGCACGACATGAGAACTCCTTGGTCAAAAAGGCAAAGGAGAATCGTAAAAGATT
>NW_027601289.1:183959-205959 GCF_053455715.1 Rhinoraja longicauda
ATTTGAGGACTTTGGAGAGGTTTGGAAATTATTCCAGTGATTAGTTACTTCTGTGGAGAGACTGGAGTTCTCCTTGGAGTGGAGGATCTAATAGTCATGGATGGTCTTGGCAGAATAGATAGAGAGAAACGGTTCCCATTGGTAGAGAGAATAAGAGCCAGGAGATGTAGGTTGGAGGTGATTGGCAAATAAACCAAAAGTGACCTTAGGAAAAACCTTTTGTTACTCAGAGAAGGGTTAGACTCTGGAAAGCACTGGTGGGGAGTGGCAGAGGCAGATTCAATTGTATTGTTCAAAAAGGGGCTGGATATAAACTCATAGAGCCACACAGCGTGGAAATAGGCCCTTCAGCCCAACTTGCCCACACCAACTAACATGTCCCATTTGCACTAGTTCCACCTGCCTGCATTTAGCCCATTTCCCTCTAAACCTGTCCCATCCATGTACCTGTCCAACTGTTTCTTAAATGTTCCAATAGAACCAGCCAAATATCTGAAAGGAAATAATGTGTTGGGCTTATTGGTACCAGTACTGACTTATTGGTTGAGCAGCCTCCTTCCATATTGGAACTATTCTGATTGTTAACCTGGACCATCTTGAGGACTCAGGCAGGAGATATCTGGAAGATCAGCAGGTTACCCACCACACTGCCTGGCTTATTCTTATTTTTTCATATTTTACCATGTGGGTATCACCAGCATGATCAGTATTTATTGTCCATCCTTAATTACCCTTGTTAAGATGGAAGTGCGCTGTCATCTTGAACCACTGCAGACCTTCTGATAAAGATCCTCCCACAGTGTTGTTGTGAAAGGAGTTCCAGGACTTAAACACAGTGGCAATGTATTTAAGTCAGGATGGTGCGAGATGTGGAGGGGAACTTGTTCCCAAGTTCCTGATATTCTTGTTCTTCTTAGTTGTAGAGGCCATGAATTTGGTAATTAGTCTGTGTCAGTAGAGCAGTGCATTTTATAGCTGGTGCATTGCAGCCATCGTGGGATAGTGGAAGTGAACAAAATAGAGAGAGGAAGGTAGAAAGAGTGTGGTGCATCTCTGCTAGTTGCATTCCCTTGTTGTAGACTTGGAGGACGACTGAGCCATTGGGACAAATCAGAGACCACCAGCACCACCGTTTTGTGGTCTGGGCTGAGCTGTCGGGACAAGTCCTAGGCAGTCAGCAACTCCACTGAGGCCAAGACTGAGTGACGGGGGCAAGCCTAAGACCACCAGTATCTATTGCCTGGCATCGACATTGAGGGACTGTGCCGACACACACAGCCGCAAAGACAGGCACCAGGATAAGCCTGAGACCGGCAGTTCCTCCTTTTTCAGCCCAAAACTGAGCTGCCAGTACAAGCCTGAGACTGCCAGCACCTCCTCACGAGGCAAGGGTGAACTGCAAGGACAGGCCTGGGATTGCTGTCCCTCCTCTTTCGAGACCGGGACTGAGCTATTGGGAGAAGCCCAAGATCACCAGTGCTCCTCACATGCGCAATGATGACAAGGGACAGCGTCCCCACGTGGACCTGGACTTTCATGGCACAATAAATAAAACATGTTACATGTGTTTACCCTACTGCGAATGTTGCTGTAGTCATTGCTGACCCGGCATCATCCCTGATGCCATGCATTGCACACCTTGTGTGTCTTACTTATAATATCAGCCCATGCCTGAATGTTCCTTGTGTCTGCCTGTAGGTAGAAGAGGACTGCTTCAGTTTCAAATGCCCAGATGCAACCTTATGATGGAAGGAAGGTCACTGGGAAAGCAGCTGAAGATGGCTGGGCCAGTTGGAATGCAAAATGTAGGTCCAGCAAAGGTTGGGAAGGGAAATGGATTGTTAATCTTTATCGCAAGAGGAGTGGAGTGCATGAGGAAATTGTCTTGTAACACTTGCTCAGGGCATAAGTGAGATCAAACCTGAAGAATTGGTCAAAAGAAATTGTCTTTCATAATCTCAGGATCATCTCAAAGTATTTGTGCAGTTGGTGTAGTAATATTGTTATACAGTAAGGTCTCACTAATAGCAAGGTGATAAAGACCACATCATCAGTCTATGTGATGTTACTTGAAGGTACATGTTGGTCCAGACACTGGCTAGGATCTATAACATTAACTTTTACATTCGCTGAATAGGCAGGCATGGGCTTGGTTTAATTTCTCATCTGTTAAGTAACTCCTTCAACATTGCAGCACACTGTTACCGCACGATGGGTGCTAGTCAAGGTGATGGGCTCATGGTGCCCAAGTAGAACTTGAACACATAAGTTTCAGTCCTAACCAAGCAAATGTGTCTAACCAGGTCATGGTTTTAAACTCTTCAGCCTGGGAAAAAATCCAGTCTGTCAAGTAGTGTCAGAACTTTGGGAATCCAAAGCTGTTCGCCAGATGTGGCCTCACCAACCTCCTGTGTAACTTCAGTGAAAAATCTTTACTCTTGTCATAAAATCCTCTTGCCAACATGCCATCTGCTTTCCTAATTGCATGCTGCACTGGCACTGGCTTGTGCTGACATGTACAATGATGCTTAGGTTCCTTTGAACATTATCCAACTTTTCACCATTTAAAACAAAATTGTGTATCTATTTTGTGCCCAGTGAATGATCTCATATTTTCCCACAGTATATTATTTACCATGCTCTTGCCCACCAACTCAGCTTGTCCGTAGCCTGTTGAAGACTCTTTGAATTCTTATCCCTACTCATAATCCCGCCTAGTTTTATGTCGTGATCAGACTGGAAAATCATTACGTAATGATGAAGAGGGATACCACGGTGGCGCAGCGGAAGAGTTGCTGCCTTACAGCACTTAAAGCGTCAGAGACCTTGGTTCGATCCCGATTACGAGTGCTGTCTGTATGGAGTTTGTACGTTCTCCCCATGACCGTGCGGGTTTTCTCCAAGATCTTCGGTTTCCTCCCTAACTCCAAAGACGAACAGGTTTATAGGTTAATTAGCTTGGTATAATTGTAAATTACCTAGTGCGTGTAGGATAGTGTTAATGTGCAGGGATCGCTGGTCAGTGTGGACTCGATGGGCCGAAGGGCCTGTTTCCTCGCTGTATCTTTAAACTAAACTAAACTAAACTTTTTTCTTTGGGAAAGGCTGACCATTGCTGGTTCAAGGAAGAATGAGGCTGAGCAGTTTCAATATAAAGGAAGCGAAAATTAGAAAAGATAATTCTCATAGTGGAGAAATCCAAAACTAAGGATCATGTCTATAAGATTACAACGAATTAATTATATAGGGAATGCTTTCTAGCAAACATTTAGAATATCGTGATCATTACCACAAAAAAATAGTTGGAGAGATACATTTAAAGATATACATTTAAAAATCAGTCTGAAGAAATGTACACAAAAAGTGCTGGAAACACTCAGCAGGTCAGGCAGCATCTGTGGAGAGAGAAACATTGTTCACATTTCAGGCTGAAGACCTTCCTATCAGAATGAAAGCTGAAATGTGGACTCAGTTTTTTTCTCTCACAGTTGCTGCCTGAACTGCTGAGTGCTTCCAACATTTTCTGTTTTTATTTCAACAAAAATGACAGTTCTGTGTTCTAAGTATTTTTATTTTGTGAGGGAGATTTAGTGCCTGGGTGAGGAAATTATTTTCCCTCTCTGCTGTATTAGGTGGTCTGATCCATTTTCTCACACAGTGTGATGAATGGCTTGCAAAAGCCAGACCTAGCACTGCTGGAGGATTATCGTGATAAATTAAAATCATAAATTTGTAATCAGTCCCCAGCTAAAAGGAAGCATACGTTAAAATGAATGAGTGCTTGAGTTTTTAATCTAAAATCATTGAATCCCGGCTTCCTGCCCATGAAACATTTATTGTGTGTTTAACTCTTTGTGAACTTGTTGACATCAAGCGCAGTGGAGCCTCATCAGGTTGGAGAATTGGTTGCTTGAACAGATTAATCAGCCACAGCACATACACTTAAATGGTCCTAAGAACACTAGAGTAATTTCAGTTATTAAACAGCATCAGTCACAGGAATGAGGGCATTAAAAATTAATGCTTTGGAAAAATAATTACAATACCAAGGAAAAGAAGTGAAAGCGCCCCGAGCAAAAATAGCAGCCAGCTTGAAAATAGCAGAGAGATGATGGAGAAATTAAGCAAAAGCAAAATCACGTTGGCACTGGAAATATGAAATAAAACCAGTAAGTACTGCAAGCACTCAGCAGATAGTGTGGCATTCCTGGAGAGTGAAACCAGGTTAGTCCCTGAAGTGGATTATCTTCACCTGAGAGCAGGAGGACAGTTAAGGGTCAGAAGCCATCAGGCTGATTTTTTTTTTAAAGACACAAAGTGCTGGAGTAACTCAGCAGGTCAGGCAGCATCTCTGGAGAACATGGATAGGTGATGATTTGAGTTGGGACCCTTCTACAGACTGATTGTGGTGGCTGGGGATAATATAATAATAATATATTTCTTTATTCGTCCCACATCGGAGAAATTTGCAGTGTTACAGCAGCAAAGTGGATAGCAAGAGACATTCATTATCAATAAAAAATAAAGATAAGGATAATTGTCATAATTTACTGTGGTTTTTTAAAAACTGTTACTGTTAACTGGTCTGTTGACTGGTCTGCTGGGAGTAGCGCTGGTTGTGCAGTCTCACAACAGCGGGAAGGAAGGACCTCCGATATCTCTCCTTTACACACTTGGGGTGAAGGAGTCTGTCACTGAAGGAGCTACTCAGTGCAGTGACAGTGTCCTGCATGGGGTGGGAGTCGTTGTCCAGCAGCGATGTTATCTTTGCCATCATCCTCCTCTCTCCCACCGCCTGTACTGAGTCAAGGGGGCAACCCAGGACCGAGCTGGCCTTCCTGATCAGCTTGTCAAGTCTCTTCCCCTCTGCTGCTGAGATGCTGCTGCTCCAGCAAACCACTCCATAGAAGATGGCTGATGCCACCACAGTGTTGTAGAAAGTCCTTGGGAGTTCCCCCTGGAAGAAAGCTGGAAGCTGGAAGAGAGGAGGGGCAGGAACCAGCATCTGCAGTTCCTTGTATCTACATCAGACTAAAACAAGATGGTCCTGAAGGTCCATCTGAATGGTCCTAGTCTGAAGGGTCTCAACCTGAAAAGACACCCATTCCTTCTCTCCAGAGATGTTGCCTGTCCCACTGAGTTACTCCAGCTTTTTGTTTCTATCTTTGGTCCCGTGAAAAATGGAATAAAGAGCAATGAATGATGTCTTTCACGCAAGGAAGACAAAAGGAAAGGAAGTGATCAGTGCATACATTTGCAATGAAGCTTGGCAACAACATTTTATGCAGCAAGGTTCCCTACACTAATGATGTGATAATGATCTGATTATACTTTGATGTGTTGGTAGGGGGGGATTGTGGTGTAAAAGAGGGATCAATGTTATCCAGGACGCTAGGGAGAAATCAATGGTCTTCAAAATAGTGCTATGGAATCGGTTGCACCAACCTCACCAGACAGACAGTTTAACATTTCATCCATAAATAGCATCTCCAACTATGAAGCATCCCACTGTGCATCAGCCCAAGTTGTGTGCTTAAGCTTCAGGAGAGCAGCTTGAACACATTAGCCTCTGAAGCTGATGCGGATCCCTGCTGAGCCACAGACAATCGCAAACCTGCAAATCTGCTTAATGGGCCTTCAAGGAGTGAGTGTCGATCCAATGTGCCCTTTGGTCTTTTTCATTGTTTCAGTTAATAACCAGCGACCCAGAGCACGTCTAATCCATTAAAAATGACTGCCGCTGGAAAGATGGTGGTGGTGAAACAAAAGTGGATTGACATGAAAATCCATTTGGTTCACCAAAGGCCGCTGACAGCATGTCATATATCCAGGGTTAGAGCATGTGGGCAGAGTTGGAGTGGTGGGGGGGGGGGGGGGGGGGGGGAGGGGACAAGTAATTGAATGAAGTCAGTTGACTAAGAAGCCATATGAGAAGCAAAGAGAGTTAACCAAACGGAAGCAAAGGAGACAGTTCCAAGTATAAGTGTCAGATATCACTATGTATAAGTATCACTATGGATAGGAAGAACATCTACACCTCCAAGACTAAATGGAGACAGAGAACCAAAGGACTGAAGGACCAGGTAATTAAATCATTGCAAACAGCATCACAATAGCAAACACGGTTCACTGGCACTTATCTCCAGGGGGGCGAGGATTCAAAGCTGAAGGTTATTAAACATGTTTAGAACAGCCAATGGCTTAGTGAGCTATGTCCATGTTCGTAAGCAATGGATAAAGTGCAAATCAAGACCCAAAGATTAAAGACTGAATAGATTGGAGATCATTCTTTTTGAAAAAAAACTTAGAGATAACTATTAACATTTTGACTCTATTGGATAAGTTTAATATGGAGAGAAATGCTCCAATTTTCAAGAACCCCAAAATACTCTAAATACAAGAGAATTCTTCACAAATCCAATTGGGAGAAAAGAAGAAATGTCTTCCTTCTGCGACTGGCTCTGATGTGGATATTTATTCACAAAATGCTGGAGTAACTCAGCAGGTCAGGCAGCATCTCGGGAGAGAAGGAATGGGTGACGTTTCGGGTCGAGACCCTTCTTCAGACTGATGCAGTTCTGATGTGGAGCTTTGTTCACGTGGCAGTGCTTGTTTTCCCGAGGATAAGGGTTCAGGCCCCCAGCCAGTGCTTGACTGCAGAAATCTAAATGATGTCCTGGGCAGTGCTAAAGGAGTGCTTCACTATTGGAGCAGGTTGTCTTTTAAGTTTAGTTAATTACTGTCACGTGTACTGAGGTACAGTGAAAAGCTTTTTTGGTGCCTGCTATCCAGTCAGAGAAAAGACTATACATTGTCTGAGTTGTCAAGTTGTGCTCCTGTCTGTTTCTTCAGTGAAGTGAAAGGAAAATTTAGAAGTAAAATGGGCGTGTGGTTCATCCCTGGGACAACATCACAGAAATAGATTACCTGTTCATTTTCAAACTGCCGCTTGTGAATGATAAATTGGCTGCTGATTTCCTGCCCAATAACTGGGGCTTGATGGAATTTTATTTTTATTTTTATGAATTTTGTCAGAGAACACTTCTTGGTTTTAGGAATTTATTTTGATGTATATTGATTTGACTTTTCAGCATTTCACAGAACTAGGGTTGTGAGACAGACAATATGTTAAAGGCCAAATACCATTAAAGCTTCGTGATACCATCTGTCAAAGAGTAAAATGGTAATATGCATGAATCTTTAAATCATACCTGCATTAATTCATTCCACTCATTTGGCAATAGCTCCTAAGGCAGTAAAAAAAAAAAAAGATTGCAAAGTAACCAAAAATTAGGTCATTTGTTGCAGTTAATATTAGGTGCATTTTTAATGAATTCCTATTGTTAACAATGGAATTATTTCTTGTCATTCAACGAGTATGAAAATAAATCAACATTTATGGAAAAAAATCTAATCCTGCCATGCCTAATTGTATCATATTGAAGATGTCTCTTGATCTTTGCACATTCACAAAAGTTTATTTTGTTCTCTCCAGCTTCCCTCTTCTCTGGAATTTAAAACAAATTTGATTTCAAACTTATCGAAGTTCCAATAAAAGGTGAATCAGCCTGCGACATTAACTTATTTTTTCTCTCCTTAGAGACTGCCTGGTGTACTGAGTTGTACCTGCCTTCTCGTTTTTTATTTCTAAAGACAACAACGAGAATTACTTTAGAAGGATTGTCGCCGGTGGCCATTGAAAGGCTCTGTGTCGTGCCTCTCCCTCAATCTCTTATCCAGGAGCACAAAGGAAGAGCTTTAAAGTTGCTGCCTATTAGTTGCTCCGCTGCCCGTCTACTCACACACACCTCGATCCGTGACCATATCACCCCCGTCCTTTATAAACTCCACTGGCTCCCCATCCCCCAGAGAATCCAGTACAAAATCCTCCTCATAACCTACAAAGCCCTCCATAACCTGGCCCCATCCTACCTGACCGACCTCCTCCACAGGCACACTCCCACCTGCACCCTCCGCTCTGCCGCTGCCAATCTCCTATCCCCCCACATCCGGACTAAACTCAGATCCTGGGGGGACAGGGCTTTCTCCATCGCTGCTCCCACCCTATGGAACTCACTACCCCAAACCGTTAGAGACTCCCCCACACTCACCACATTCAAAACATCGCTGAAGTCTCACCTGTTCAGTACTGCCTTCAACCACTGAAGGTCACCTCACCTTCTGTCTCCTTTCTCTGTTCATTTATTTATTTACTTATTTATCTATTTATTCATTTCCCTATGTTCTCAAAATCTCTGTAAAGCGTCTTTGAGTATATGAAAAGCGCTATATAAATAAAATGTATTATTATTATTATTATTATTAAAACAAATAATTGGAAACCTCCATCTCTGTTGATATCAGATAGATATGCCATGTATTGTTGGCGAGGGGATTGGGCGCTGCACTGTGTCTGTTATCATATTTACTGCTTAACCAAAATCAGCTGATCATTTTCAGTGGTATCTTGCTATGCCAAAATTGGCTTCTGCACTTATCCCCTCATTACAATGACTACACTGCTAATAGCTCAATTGAGCATCTTTTGGGTACGTAAGTTGCTATAGATGCTGTGTGTTGAAGATCGCAAGGATCACACAAAGGGAGCTCTTTGCAGCCATCATCCCACAGACAACTTTTGTTCACTCTCGGCCAACAAGGGCCACAGTGTCCATGGGTTCTAGACTACTCCAAAGTCCTCAATCATGAGCACTTCTGGAGTCACTCCATGGGTGAACTTATTCTCTCTGCATCTACTTTGCCAACTCCCTTGTTTAAACCCAGTTGCTTCACTGTTCTAAACTCCGGTGGACACATGGCCCATCTAACCTTTCCTCATAAGACAACCCATTCATCTCTGCTTTTAGTCAAGTAAAGCTTTGAAATTCTTTCACCACATTTACAATGTTCTTTAAATAATCGAGTCATCGTTTTAGAGCTTGGAAACAGGCCCTGAGAATGACCAGGAGATCCAGGAAACAATAAAACACAAGGTGGTTCTTGAATTAGAAGTTTCACCAAGCCTCTCGGAGAATGAAACAGCTCTACAGCTACCTGAAGACCAAAGTTCAACAGAAAATCTGTGATCTAGAGTGCATGCGGTGGGTGGAAAGAGCAGAAAAGATATAGCCATAAATAGGTCAAGGTCATCTACAATGTCCTCCAACAAAAGAACATTGTTAACCTTGCCCCACTGTATAACAGCACTCTCGGACAACTAATATCCATGACTATTCCTTTGAAAACATGAATTGTTTCCCATATCCTGGGAACATTCTCTCACTGAAGGCGGACATCGATGATAAAATTCACCATCACTTCTAGTGCACCAGCACAGCCATTGTTTGTTTGAGGAAAGGATGTATGAAGATCAAAACCTTAAACCCAGCACGAAAATCATGATCTACTGTGGAGCAATGATCCTTGCCCTTCTGCATGCGTCTGAGTCCTGGACTACTTATGGCGAAGGACCACAAGCTACCACAAAGGCTGTGCCCGTAAGACCCTCCAAATCCACTGGCAGGGCAAGTGAACCCATCAGTGTTCTTTCCCAGCTTGATGTCTCCAGTGCTGAAGAGCTGATTCCATTCAAGGTCATATCAGCCGCAAGCCCATTCACAGACTCTCTATTCTAATTTTGGTCATGGCAAGAGTGTACCACATAGATGGAGGAAGCACTTTTCTCGGGGATTTTCTCAAAGCTCTGTGCTGGAGCCTCGCTGATTCCTGGGAATCTTGGCCCATGATCATGCAAAGTGGAAAAGGAACCCTTGTGGTGAAACAGAGAGTCTTGAGGCCATGCACTGGGAACAGACGGAAGTCCTGTATAAACATGCAAAGAATGCACCACCTTCAAACCACCTGTCCATTCATCCCATCAGCCACCATCTTCCCCACCAGTGTTGGAGTCTTCAGTTCTAACAGCACCCTCCTTAAACCAGAGCGGATGACAGTCATCCTTGATCCTAAGGAACAGCCTAAGAAATAAGTGAAGTTTATTCTTCTCACTTCAGGTGGTTCATGATGAATTACGAAAACATTTTCGCAAACACACATCCTTACCACAGGCATTGTTCATTGCTATTAAGCTGTATGATATCCAGACTATCACCCACAACAGCTGATCACCCAGCCAATGAAATGAGGCCGCGGGGAAGATTAAGTAGCCAGGACAGTGCCAGGCCAGGATATGTTAGGTATAATATGCTAGGATATGGCTAGGATACCAAGGAATATCCTAATATTGGTGCAGGACTTAATCTGGAAAAGCTTCTTATTTTAGCCCCAGCCCCCCCTAAATCTTAACAAACTTTCACACAAAGGTGGTGGGTTTATGGAACAAGCTGCCAGAGGAGGTAGTTGAGGCAGGGACTATCCCATCATTTTAGAAACAGTTAGACGGGTACATGGATAGGCCAGGTTTGGAGGGATATGGACCAAGCGCAGGCAAGTTGGACTAGTGTAGCTGGGACATTGTTGGCCGGTGAGAGCAAGTTGGGCCGAAGGGCCTGTTTCCACACTGTATGACTCCAGCCTCAAAGCCCTCTCTGTCCGTAAGGTCCATCTTTGGTAGCTTTGACTTCTGCTGTCATTGCCAAACTCCAGAGCTCACTCCTGAGATGGTTTGTTACTCTTTTCCCCTGAAAACTCCATACCTCTTTGACCAAGCTGTTGGTGAAATTTTAATATCATCTTACTCAAGATGGTGACTTATAGTGTTCTGGGGTTATCCTTGGAAATATTTTACTACCTCAGTGCAATCTATTGAAACCACATGCAGGCTGGATTTATCACGTTTGGATTTCAGTAACTCTTAAGTCAGTAATTTGGATTACCAAGGGACTTTGTTGAGAAATTGCAATGCAATAATTTTTAAAATAAAAGTGATTTAAAGGAAGCAAGAGGTAAATGGAAAATAATTAAGCGAACCAGAACCTGCTGAAGCTTCTGTGGCTTTTAACTCAGGACCTATGATACTACTGCGGGAAAGCAGATAGAGAGTTGGTGGAGTTAATGTGAGCTCAGTGTAAGTATAGTAGACAATATTTTACTGTCTCATCACCCTGCTTATAAGAAGAATGCAATGGTAGCAGCTCCCGTGAAAACGTCCCGGTCACTTGCAACAGGGCAGCTCAACACATAGTGAGGCAGCCAATAGCCCCCACCTACGTCCTCGATGTGGGTTATCTTGGGGTTTGGGAATAGGAGGCAGAGCTCAGGCTCAGGCACTGGTGTGAAAGAGAAGCTGCCACCCTAGTTCCATGATGTGGTCCTTGCTTGGTTTCTGGAGGTGATTCAGACTGACTGAACAGAGGGTTCCCAGATCGGTTCGATAGAGGGGATTTGGCTGAACTTGATCAAGGAAACTCACTAGGATGATGGTAGTTTTTGTTTGGTTCAAAGCAGTGATGAAGCCTTGCTGCACAGAGGGGTCCTAAATGGTTCAGTGGCAGGAATCCAGAATGGCATGACAGTGATGATCTGGACAGGCTCAACAGAAGAAACTTGGGTGGAACAAAAGGGGACACTGGTCATGATTTGTTAGGCATTGCTTGGCTTGGCTTCTGGAGGGAACACAGCTTAGTTATTTAGAAATATAGAAACATAGAAAATATGTGCAAGTGTAGGCCATTCGGCCCTTCGAGCCAGCACTGCCATTCAATATGATCATGGCTGATCATCCAAAATCAGTGCCCCATTCCGGCTTTTACCCAATATCCCTTGATTCGCTCAGCCCTAAGAGCTAAATCTAACTCTCTTTGGAAAACATCCAGTGAATTGGCCTCCAATGCCTTCTGTGGCAGAGAATTCCACAGATTCACAACTCTCTGGGTGAAAAAGGTTTCCCTCATTCAGGCCTGAATGGCCTACCCTTTCTTCTTAAACTGTGACCCCTGGTTCTGGACTCCCTCAACATCGGGAAATTTTTTCCTGCATCTACCCTGTCCAATCCTCTAAGAATTTTATATGTTTCTATAAGGTCCCCTCTCATCCTTCTAAATTCCAGCAAATACAAGCCCAGTTGACCTATTCTTTCATCATATGTCAGTCCCGCCATTCCGGGAATTAACCTGGTGAACTTACGCTGCACTCCCTCAATAGAAATAATGTCCTTCCTCAGATTAGGAGGCTAAAATTACACAAAATACTCCAGGTGCAGTCTCACCTGGGCACTGTACAACTGCAGTGGGGACCTCCTTGCTCCTAAACACAAATCTTCGCGCAATGAAGGCCAACATGCCATTAGCTTTCTTCGCTGCCTGCTGTACCTGCATGCTTACTTTCAGCGACTGATGTACAAGCACACCCAGGTCTCGTTGCACCTCCCCTTCTCCTAATCTGACACCATTCAGATAATAATCTGCCTTCCTGTTCATGCCACCAAAGTTGATAATCTCACATTTATCCACTTCGATGGAAGTTATCTGGTCAAGTTCGAAAGAGGCAACTCAAGTGGTTTGAGAGAGTGCACTGGCCTGGTTTGATTAACACGGCCTAATCTGGTGTGACTGTGTGGTAGGCTCCTTCTTCTGAACAGCTGGAACTTTCCTTTCACCATTCACTCTGTCTCTCTGCTTTCCCCGCCCCCCCAATTGCTCTGTTGTTTATTTATTCCTGTCCTGGGTTTTACTGACGATCTGTTGTTTCCATTTCTTTCACTCACACACTACAAATGTCATTGATTTCTAGTGATGGATAATAGGTATTGGTGATGAGTTTACCGGTTGGAATCGTCTCATTACGACCAGCCAAGCATGGTTAAGCTGGGAGGTGTTTGACAGAGTGGGGGGCATGGGTTGCCATACTTATGTTTATAACAATGGCTGTAATTTAATGGCAGGAGAAGTGTTGAAGGTATACTCTGGGCTGGAAGGCCAATGGACGTATACATAATCAGTATACATAAAATGCTGGCGTAACTCAGCTGGACCAGCAGCATCTCTGGAGAGAAGGCATGGGTGACATTTCGGGTCGAGACCCTTCTTCAGACGACCCGAAATCTTGACCCGAAACGTCACCCATTCCTTCTCTCCAGAGATGCTGCCTGACCCGCTGAGTTACTCCAGCATTTTGTGTCTATTTTTGGTTTAAACCAACATCTGCAGTACCTTCCTACACTCTTCAGTATACATAGCAGAATGACTTGACATTAGATCAATACTGTAAAGCTCAGGGTGGAAGCCTGGCATCTGGACTTTGCCTGGTTGGGATTGGTAGCGATTGGCAAAAGTGGAATTTCCTCTCCTCTATTCTGACTTGTAAACTCAACACCTAAATTCCCAGTACCCAGACTCTTCTGATGCACTGAGGGAATGCCAAAGGCATAAGAGATATGGTCAAGAATGACTAGTGTTGTGCAGTGGACTGGCCTGATGTATAGAGGGGTACCTGATGTTGGCATTAGTCGACTGTGGGAGCGGCAGACATTGGGATGTGTGAGTGGTGGGATCACCTCAGCAAGCTTCAACCCGACCCAACATTCAATACTTTGTGTAACAGGACTCTGCAAAGTGATTAGTGGGCTTGTACTCCATAGTGCGAAATCTTCAATGGGGTGCTCCAATACTGTATCCTCTCTCTTCAGCATCCACCTGTTGGGAGTTGAGAGGTGCACTGGAGCTCAAAGCCTATGGATGAAACAGGGCTGGGCACTGATAATGGGTGGTTTACAGAACCCTGGAGCTGAAACCAGCTCATCCTTCACTTCACTGCCCCAGGCTTCAATCCACACCTCTCTTGCTGCAGAATGGTGAACAGACCATGCGGATTAACCAACCCCTTTTGTGGTCTCAGCGCAACCTTCCTGGGCTTCATTGAGGGAATGTGGGTGGTACAGACAACGCCAGCATTTAAACTGTTGCTATTCGTTTGTTGAAGGTGCTCCCTCAGTGTAATTTAATACGGAGCCAGATTCAGACCAAGTGAAGATGCAGGTATCCATGTCAGATATTATGTATTACTTTGGAGCAGAGAACTCTGCAGGTGATGGCGTTCCATGCATTAGCCCTTGTGAAGCCCTTGTCCTCTTTATGGTCAAGGTTGTGGTTTGGAAGGTGTTGTTAGAGATGTCTGGGTGAGTAACTGCAGTGCATTTTGTAGCACTGACCATCCGATGGTGGAGGGAACGCATGTGTGGGGTAGTGGAGGGTATGTTAGGTAAGTGGCTGCATTGTCCTGGTTGACGTACAGTACCCGGTGTTGGACCTGGTCTTGAAGCCAGGGTATTCATGTCACTAGTCCAGTTTGGTCTCTAGTCAACGGGATGAAGGTAGTCTCCTTGCTCTTCGATACATTGCCCCCAGAATATCTTTCTGCATCTCACTAAGCCAGGCTTGATGAGAGTGGAGGGGTGAGGGATGTACCAAACTATGGGGAAAGAGGTTCCAGTAGTATACCATCCTGTAGCTGCTGATGATTCACATCACCTCATGGATGCCCAGGTTTGAGCTGCCAGATGTATTCCAAATCTAGCACTTTGTGCATGTTTGTAGTGATGCATAACACAGTGGATTGTAAAGTCAGGAACACACACACACTCACGCACCACACATATATCCCTATAACACATATACACACACCCTACACAAACACTCAGTCACATATGTATACACACACACTCACTCACCTCCTCACACACATACCCCTTTAACACACATGCCCCCCACACACTCTCTGCACAAACACACACACACACCAATTCTTGCATACAAATATCCACCGACACACATGTATGCAGGCATCTACACTACTGCCAAGTCACACACAGACGCACCCACACACAAACACACCCTATACCTGTGCTCACACCCACAAACACACTCATCTACCCATACATAAAACATTCCCACATTTTCACTGACACTCATAAAACCCACACAATTACACATAGATACTGACCGATAGATACACGCACACATTCTTCCCAGCAATGAATATGTATCTGGAAAAAAATGTCCCTGTAGATTTTTAATTGGTTTCAGCAAATCACATCAACCAAAAGTTTAGGTGGCAGCTCAGGGGTTTATAAAATCAGTTGGTTTGGGACCTGGTTTCCCCTTGCCTTTTAACTTCTACCTTTCTCTCAGCTGCTGCTGCTCTGGAGCCTCTTGCTTTATTGATTTTTTTTTCAACTCTGTTCCATGCATTTCAGATGTGTAGGCCAGGAGATCTCAGTGTGGTATTGCTTTGCTTTTCGTGGGAATGTGGACCATACATCTTGAATGTGTGCAATGGAAACTGATCCTTGATCCAGGCTCCCCAGCCTTGCAATCAATCCAGGACTAGAAGTGCCTTCAGAACTTACAGGGACATTTTCCGGCATAATTATCCTTCCTCCTGGTAACACTGGCGAATCCTGAAAATTGCTCCTTAATTTATCTAATCATCGATAATCATTTTGTCAATGTAACTTTCAATTTCATTTCTGGTCAGATCCCAACCAACACAGCCTTCACAGAATTCATTGATCTAACACTAACAACCATTGCAAATGTATTCCATGAAGCCCCTGTTAAATGGTATGAATGAATTTCTCATCTTATGTGTTATTTGCTTGTTATTATTTACAGTCCTAATCTAAAACATCAAGTTAAAAAAACTCCTTGCATGGACCTGATACATTTACAGAGCATTGCCTGAGCATATGAGTACCTCTCGGTGGGCAGCGAGTCTTTCATCTAAAGAGAGCACTGTCATCAATCACTACATTGCTAATCAGAGATTTCCAATCAGGGACCTGCCACGGGTAATCTCCGAGGCCTGGCAAAACTACACTTGCATGTTTAATGAGCAAACAGCAAATCCATTCCCAGGTGATGGAAAATAAGATACAAAGAGCAGGCAGTGATATAACATTTTTCTTTTGGCCTCAGGAAGGCCCAAGGCATCTTACAGCCTTTGCTGAACTGTACAAGCCTAGCTATTGAGGCAAGTGCACATGCAGTCAATATGGGCACAGCAAGCTCTCAAAAATCACCAATGAAAGATCCAGCATTTAATCTATCCCTGGTGATGGTGGTTGAAGGATAAATATCAGTCAGTATTAGAACGAGGCAAAACAGCAACTTGGGTAAATACCAGGAAAAAATAGTAACCAGGATAAATATCAATGTGCTCACCAGGTTCAGTACCAGCAAAACTCCAACCATGATAAATATCAGGGAATGGCTCCTAGATTTGTGTAACGTTCCATTAAAAATGGTAAATGTTACATTTTTATTCCAAAAGGGAGACAGAAAACAAGAAACTAGGGGCCATTCAGCTTTTCCTAACTTGACACCATTCAGATAATAATCTGCCTTCCTGTTCTTGCCACCAAAGTGGATAACCTCACATTTATCCACATTAAACTACATCTGCCATGCATCTGCCCACTCACCCAACCTGTCCAAGTTACCCTGCATCCTCATAGCATCCTCCTCACAGTTCACACTGTCACCCAGCTTTGTGTCATCTGCAAATTTGCTAATATTACTTTTAATCTCTTCACCTAAATTATTAATGTATATTGTAAATAGCTGTGGTCCCAGCACCGAGCCTTGCGGTACCCCACTAGTCACTGCCTGCCATTCTGAAAGGGACCTGTTAATCCCTACTCTTTGTTTCCTGTCTGCCAACCAATTTTCTATCCATGTCAGTACCCTACCCCCAATACCATGTGCTCTAATTTTGCCCAGTAACCTCCTAAGTGGGACCTTATCAAAGGCTTTCTGAAAAGTCCAGTTACACTACGCTAGTCCTAGTTACGCTAGGTCCTCTGGCCACTAGTACATCTGGTCATTTCATTACAATGTGGAGGCTTTGGATGGGGTGCAGAAGCAGTTCACCAGAATGCTGCCTGGATTAGAGGGATTTAGCTGTAAGGAGAGGTTGGATAAATTTAGATTCTTCTTTCTGGAGTGGCGGAGGTTGAGGGGTGTTCTGCCAGATGTATATAAAATGGTGAGAGGCATAGATAATGTAGATTCCTTCACCCAGATTAGAGATTTCAAAGACTAGATGGCATAGCTTTAATGTCAGAGGGGAAAGTTTATAGGAGATGTGCGGGGCAAGTTTTAGATAGAGTGGTGGGTGCCTGGAATGCTCTGCCCAGGGGTGGTGATGGAAACAAACATGACAGTGGGATTTAAGAAGCTTTAGATAGGCATATGGATATGCAGGGAATGGAGACATATGAATCATATGCAGGAAGAGGAGATTAGTTTAACCTGGCATCCTGTTTCAAACCGATATTGTGAACCATAGGTTCTGTTTCTGTGCTCTACTGTTCCATATTCAATTGACTATAGCTCAGTATTCAACACAATAAGTCAAACCAAAGGTATTTATTTCACAAAATGCTGGAGTAAATCAGCAGGTCAGGCAGCATCTCAGGAGAGAAGGAATGGGTGACGTTTCGGGTCGAGACCCTTCTTCAAACTGAAGCGTCACCCATTCCTTCTCTCCTGAGATGCTGCCTGACCTGCTGAGTTACTCCAGCATTTTGTGAAATAAATACCTTCGATTTGTACCAGCATCTGCAGTTATTTTCTTACAATAAATCAAAGCAAATGCATATCCAAACTCCAACCCCTCTGCAACAGCATCCTCGACCACAGTCAGTAAGGATAGGTGACAAAACATCTTCCATCATAGTTTCTCAACAGTGATGCCCCATGAGGGTGCTTTCTCAGCCCCTTACTCTACTCCCTATACTCTCACAACTGTGTGGTCATATCCTGCTCTAACTCCATTCATAAGCTTGCAATGGACTGTAGTGGGCTGGATCTTGAACAATAGCAAAGTGGAGTGCAGGAAGTAGATAGAGAGCTTAGTAGAATGCTCTCAAGACAAGAACCTCTCCCTCCGCAAAACAAAGATGTCTCCAATCATTAACTTCAGGACACAGGTTGTGTACATGCCACAGTCAGATTCAATGGTGCTGAAGTAGAGACCTTCAAGTTTCTTAGTGTAAATATCACCCAGCAATTTGTCTTGGTTCAATCACATTCAACCACATTCACGCTATGGTCAAGAAAGCACAGCAATGTCTCTACTTTCTCAAACAACAAAGGAAATTTTGTATGCCTTCAATGAGTCTTAGTAATTTCTATAGATGCACCATTGAAAACATTCTATTGGGATGCATCACAGCTTGGTTTGGCAACTACTCTGCCCAAGACTGCTAGAAATTGAGTAGTTGTGAATGCACCCCAGTCCATCATGCAAACCAATCTCACCTTCATCGACTCCATCTACGCTTCATATTGCCTCGAGAAAGCAGCTATCATAATCAAAGACCACTTACACTGCGGCCATTCCCTCTTCTCCAATGTAGAGGTGAGAACAATCATAATGTTTAAAAGATATTGGCACCTGTACATGGATAGAAAATGTGTAGAGGGATATGAGCCAAATGCAGTCAAATGTGCCTAGCTTGTTAGGCAACATGGTTGGCATGGACAGTCAAGTCGAAGGATCTATTTCCATGATATATAACTCTATGAGTCTATGACTAAAAGTATGGACATTTAAATGTGGCACCTCCATCAGTTCCCCTTTAGGAACAGCACATATTAATTCTTTAAAGGACTCCAGTGATTTTGTCAGACCTGAACTGCCTTCCAAAAAAATCATGCTGTCTTTATTTGATTACTTTCAATTTTTCTATGTGCCCTGCTACATCGCAAAATAACTTTTGACATTTTCCCTGTGACAGATGTTAAGCTAATTGGCCTGTGGTTGCCTGCATTTTCTCGTGTTCCCTTTTTGAACAAAGAGTTTGCTACATTTCTAATCTTATAATTCTGATGCAACCTTCCCTGAAACTAGGGAATTCTGGAAAACAAAAGCCAACTCATTAATTACCTCATGAGCTACTTCTTTTAAGGCTCTCGGATGACATTCATAAGGATCCAAGACCTGCCATCCCATGGATCCAACAGTTTCAACAGTACCTCTGCTCCAGTGAATGTAACTTTCCTGTTTTTTTTCTCTCTCTTCCAATCCCAATTTACAACTGTTTCTGGAATGCGATTTGTGATGAAGGCTGTGGCAAAAATACCTATTAAATTATTTGCCATTTCCTTGTTTTCCATTATTAATGCACCAAACTCACTTTCTATAGGACAACATATATATTGTTTTCGCTTTTTTAAACATCGCGTGAAACTTACACTGTTTTTATATTTCTTCAAGAATTTATCTTGTACACTAATTTTTCCTTCATATTAATCTTTTAATCATTCTGTTGAATCTGTTAATCTACCAGCCATGTTTGCACAAATAAATGCTTTGCCTGGGCTACTGAACCTAACCTTAATTTAACCACAGATTGTGCATCTCATTTTGGGGTTTTCCTTTCTCATTGGAATATATTTTCTGCAATGTAACAGATGTCCTTAAATGCCTGCCAGTGCACCTTGACTGATCCACCCCCTAACCTCATTGGCCAGTCCACGTTGTACTGCTCTGCTTTCGTGGCCCTAATTTAAGTTTAAAATAATAAGTTGCACCTTTTCATGAGTTGACTGGCGACAGAGGGAGAGGAACGCTGGCAGTGCAGGTTACCTGCAACTGGAATATTCAATGTTCATAACATTGCGATCCATGTGAAACATGAGGTGTTGTCCATCTGGTTTGTGTTTGGTGTTACCCTGGCAGTGGTGTAGCCTGAGGATAGGCAGGTTGGTGTTGAGGATAGGCAGGAAAGGGAGTTGAAATACAAACAGAAACCCAAGTTGGCCACTGCAGCCAGAACATAGGTGCTCTACAAAACAGTCAATATAAAGTCACAGTGTCATACAGCATGAATGCAGGTACTCTGGCCCAACTTGCCCCATCCACACTAGTCCCACCTGCCTGCAATCGGCCCCATATCCCTCTAAACCTTTCCTATCCATGTAACTGTCCAAATACCTTTTAAATGTATGTCTTTAAATGTCTTTTAAATGGATATATGTTGGGATAAATATGGGAATAAAAACACCAGCCAGGATAAATACCAGAAGAAATATAAAGTATTAGGAGAAGCAGCAGCATCCCAAGGATGTGCTGGTTATTAAGTTCATTGTAGTTACCACCAGTTTTGGTAAATGGTAGAAGAATCACGAAGAGTTAATAGGCATGTATATTTGAATAGATTGCAAGGAAATAGTGGGGTACGGCACTTGAGAGATGGCTCTTAGGGCCAATTTAGACACAATGGGCCAAATGGCCTTCCTCTATTTATGATGAAATACGTCATACGTAATAAATATAAGGAACACCAAGAAAGCAAGATAACGTTGAACAAGGGGAAATATCATGCTACAACTAGCAGCCAGACTATCATGATAAACATCGACTGCGATACCGACCAAGATATGTACCAGTCAGGCTAAAATCAAATAAAACTATTGGCCACAATAATACCAGGAGGAACATGAGGTTGGATCAATCCCGGAGAAAGCACAAATAAGATAAATGCAGGTCAGGAAAAAGCACTAATCAACAACAATACCAGAAGTGCTAGCCAGGAATAATAACAGGACAGATATGAGCTGGAATATGTACAAGGACAAACATCTGCCAGTGTAAACACTACAAAAAAAAAGTTAATTAGAATAAATACCAAGATAAGCCCTCACCAGGATAAACATCAGCCAGCATACTGAGAAAAGAAATGCTAAATATCCAGACCAACAGAAGCCAGGGGAATTACCAGGGTAGTGCCTATTTAAGACAGATACCAAGATAATCATAAGCCAGAAGAAATGGCAAGAAAAATGCCAGTACTATGGTCCAGTTCGTAGTGTCTAATATTCCTTTCTTACAGTGTCAGGCCTGTGATGGCCAGAACAGCACCCCACTGTTAAACAATGACACACTTACCCACCGGTATGCTATCCCAGTGTAATGTAGTGACAGACACCCACCCCCAGTACAGTGCACCAATGCGGCACAATGGTGCATCTAGTAGAGCTGCTGCCACATAGCCCCAGCAACCCGGGTTCAATCTGAATCTCCAGCGCTGTTTATGTGGAGTTGCATGTTCTCCCTGTAATTATGTGGATTTCTTTCATTGGCTCTGCTTTCTTCCCACATCCCAAATACATGTTGGTTGCTAGGTTAATTGGCAACTGTAAATTATCCCTCGTGTGGATCTGAATGGCAGAATCTAGTGGGAGTTAATGGGAACGCAGGGAGAATAAAATGGGATTAGTGTAGGATTAATGTAAATGGGTACTTGATGGTCAGTGTGGACACAATATGCTCGAGGGCTTCTTTTTGTTTGGTTTCACCCTGAAACTGCAACTGAATAAGAACTACTACACAGGTACTGACTACTTCCAGCAGCAGAGTATCTCAATGTAATAAAGGGACTGACCTGCATTGCACAGCATCAAAATTTACTGTGCAAAATAAAAACTCATGGTATAGGAGTTACCATTTTGGTATGGATAGAAAGTTAACTGACAAAGCAGCAAGCAGGTATAAATGGTTATTTTTCTGGTTGGCTAGTTATTACTAGTCCTGGGGTCACAACCATTCACAAATAATATAAGTGGGTTGGAGAAAGGCACCGAAGGAACAGTTGCTAAATTTGCTGATGAAGCAAATATAGATGGAAAAGTAAGTTGTGAAGAGGAGGCTGCAAAGGGATATCGAAAGGCAATATGAGTGGGAAATGATGGAGTTGCAGCAACCAAATGGGAAACCTAACTACTGTATATGGTGAAAGGAATAGAATACAAAGTAGGAAGTTTATGCTTCAGTGATATATATAATTTCTGATACAACATCTGGAGTACTATATACTTATCGGTCTCCTTGTTTCAGGTAGGATGTTGGAAGTAGTTCAGAGAGAGTTAACATGACTGATATGTGGAGTGGGCGGGTGGTCGTGAGGAAAAGTTGAACAGTCTAGGTTTGTGTCTGCTGGAGTTCAGAAGAGTGAAAGGAGATAAAGGATCCTGAAGGGTTGACAGCGTGAATGTGGAGAGGTCACTGTTTACCAATGAGGGGTTGTCCATTTAGAACA
>NW_027601289.1:206459-272793 GCF_053455715.1 Rhinoraja longicauda
TTTCATTGTTTCAGTTAATAACCAGCGACCCAGAGCACGTCTAATCCATTAAAAATGACTGCCGCTGGAAAGATGGTGGTGGTGAAACAAAAGTGGATTGACATGAAAATCCATTTGGTTCACCAAAGGCCGCTGACAGCATGTCATATATCCAGGGTTAGAGCATGTGGGCAGAGTTGGAGTGGTGGGGGGGGGGGGGGGGGGGGGGGGAGGGGACAAGTAATTGAATGAAGTCAGTTGACTAAGAAGCCATATGAGAAGCAAAGAGAGTTAACCAAACGGAAGCAAAGGAGACAGTTCCAAGTATAAGTGTCAGATATCACTATGTGTAAGTATCACTATGGATAGGAAGAACATCTACACCTCCAAGACTAAATGGAGACAGAGAACCAAAGGACTGAAGGACCAGGTAATTAAATCATTGCAAACAGCATCACAATAGCAAACACGGTTCACTGGCACTTATCTCCAGGGGGGCGAGGATTCAAAGCTGAAGGTTATTAAACATGTTTAGAACAGCCAATGGCTTAGTGAGCTATGTCCATGTTCGTAAGCAATGGATAAAGTGCAAATCAAGACCCAAAGATTAAAGACTGAATAGATTGGAGATCATTCTTTTTGAAAAAAAACTTAGAGATAACTATTAACATTTTGACTCTATTGGATAAGTTTAATATGGAGAGAAATGCTCCAATTTTCAAGAACCCCAAAATACTCTAAATACAAGAGAATTCTTCACAAATCCAATTGGGAGAAAAGAAGAAATGTCTTCCTTCTGCGACTGGCTCTGATGTGGATATTTATTCACAAAATGCTGGAGTAACTCAGCAGGTCAGGAAGCATCTCGGGAGAGAAGGAATGGGTGACGTTTCGGGTCGAGACCCTTCTTCAGACTGATGCAGTTCTGATGTGGAGCTTTGTTCACGTGGCAGTGCTTGTTTTCCCGAGGATAAGGGTTCAGGCCCCCAGCCAGTGCTTGACTGCAGAAATCTAAATGATGTCCTGGGCAGTGCTAAAGGAGTGCTTCACTATTGGAGCAGGTTGTCTTTTAAGTTTAGTTAATTACTGTCACGTGTACTGAGGTACAGTGAAAAGCTTTTTTGGTGCCTGCTATCCAGTCAGAGAAAAGACTATACATTGTCTGAGTTGTCAAGTTGTGCTCCTGTCTGTTTCTTCAGTGAAGTGAAAGGAAAATTTAGAAGTAAAATGGGCGTGTGGTTCATCCCTGGGACAACATCACAGAAATAGATTACCTGTTCATTTTCAAACTGCCGCTTGTGAATGATAAATTGGCTGCTGATTTCCTGCCCAATAACTGGGGCTTGATGGAATTTTATTTTTATTTTTATGAATTTTGTCAGAGAACACTTCTTGGTTTTAGGAATTTATTTTGATGTATATTGATTTGACTTTTCAGCATTTCACAGAACTAGGGTTGTGAGACAGACAATATGTTAAAGGCCAAATACCATTAAAGCTTCGTGATACCATCTGTCAAAGAGTAAAATGGTAATATGCATGAATCTTTAAATCATACCTGCATTAATTCATTCCACTCATTTGGCAATAGCTCCTAAGGCAGTAAAAAAAAAAAAAGATTGCAAAGTAACCAAAAATTAGGTCATTTGTTGCAGTTAATATTAGGTGCATTTTTAATGAATTCCTATTGTTAACAATGGAATTATTTCTTGTCATTCAATGAGTATGAAAATAAATCAACATTTATGGAAAAAAATCTAATCCTGCCATGCCTAATTGTATCATATTGAAGATGTCTCTTGATCTTTGCACATTCACAAAAGTTTATTTTGTTCTCTCCAGCTTCCCTCTTCTCTGGAATTTAAAACAAATTTGATTTCAAACTTATCGAAGTTCCAATAAAAGGTGAATCAGCCTGCGACATTAACTTATTTTTTCTCTCCTTAGAGACTGCCTGGTGTACTGAGTTGTACCTGCCTTCTCGTTTTTTATTTCTAAAGACAACAACGAGAATTACTTTAGAAGGATTGTCGCCGGTGGCCATTGAAAGGCTCTGTGTCGTGCCTCTCCCTCAATCTCTTATCCAGGAGCACAAAGGAAGAGCTTTAAAGTTGCTGCCTATTAGTTGCTCCGCTGCCCGTCTACTCACACACACCTCGATCCGTGACCATATCACCCCCGTCCTTTATAAACTCCACTGGCTCCCCATCCCCCAGAGAATCCAGTACAAAATCCTCCTCATAACCTACAAAGCCCTCCATAACCTGGCCCCATCCTACCTGACCGACCTCCTCCACAGGCACACTCCCACCTGCACCCTCCGCTCTGCCGCTGCCAATCTCCTATCCCCCCACATCCGGACTAAACTCAGATCCTGGGGGGACAGGGCTTTCTCCATCGCTGCTCCCACCCTATGGAACTCACTACCCCAAACCGTTAGAGACTCCCCCACACTCACCACATTCAAAACATCGCTGAAGTCTCACCTGTTCAGTACTGCCTTCAACCACTGAAGGTCACCTCACCTTCTGTCTCCTACTCTGTTCATTTATTTATTTACTTATTTATCTATTTATTCATTTCCCTATGTTCTCAAAATCTCTGTAAAGCGTCTTTGAGTATATGAAAAGTGCTATATAAATAAAATGTATTATTATTATTATTATTAAAACAAATAATTGGAAACCTCCATCTCTGTTGATATCAGATAGATATGCCATGTATTGTTGGCGAGGGGATTGGGCGCCGCACTGTGTCTGTTATCATATTTACTGCTTAACCAAAATCAGCTGATCATTTTCAGTGGTATCTTGCTATGCCAAAATTGGCTTCTGCACTTATCCCCTCATTACAATGACTACACTGCTAATAGCTCAATTGAGCATCTTTTGGGTACGTAAGTTGCTATAGATGCTGTGTGTTGAAGATCGCAAGGATCACACAAAGGGAGCTCTTTGCAGCCATCATCCCACAGACAACGTTTGTTCACTCTCGGCCAACAAGGGCCACAGTGTCCATGGGTTCTAGACTACTCCAAAGTCCTCAATCATGAGCACTTCTGGAGTCACTCCATGGGTGAACTTATTCTCTCTGCATCTACTTTGCCAACTCCCTTGTTTAAACCCAGTTGCTTCACTGTTCTAAACTCCGGTGGACACATGGCCCATCTAACCTTTCCTCATAAGACAACCCATTCATCTCTGCTTTTAGTCCAGTAAAGCTTTGAAATTCTTTCACCACATTTACAATGTTCTTTAAATAATCGAGTCATCGTTTTAGAGCTTGGAAACAGGCCCTGAGAATGACCAGGAGATCCAGGAAACAATAAAACACAAGGTGGTTCTTGAATTAGAAGTTTCACCAAGCCTCTCGGAGAATGAAACAGCTCTACAGCTACCTGAAGACCAAAGTTCAACAGAAAATCTGTGATCTAGAGTGCATGCGGTGGGTGGAAAGAGCAGAAAAGATATAGCCATAAATAGGTCAAGGTCATCTACAATGTCCTCCAACAAAAGAACATTGTTAACCTTGCCCCACTGTATAACAGCACTCTCGGACAACTAATATCCATGACTATTCCTTTGAAAACATGAATTGTTTCCCATATCCTGGGAACATTCTCTCACTGAAGGCGGACATCGATGATAAAATTCACCATCACTTCTAGTGCACCAGCACAGCCATTGTTTGTTTGAGGAAAGGATGTATGAAGATCAAAACCTTAAACCCAGCACGAAAATCATGATCTACTGTGGAGCAATGATCCTTGCCCTTCTGCATGCGTCTGAGTCCTGGACTACTTATGGCGAAGGACCACAAGCTACCACAAAGGCTGTGTCCGTAAGACCCTCCAAATCCACTGGCAGGGCAAGTGAACCCATCAGTGTTCTTTCCCAGCTTGATGTCTCCAGTGCTGAAGAGCTGATTCCATTCAAGGTCATATCAGCCGCAAGCCCATTCACAGACTCTCTATTCTAATTTTGGTCATGGCAAGAGTGTACCACATAGATGGAGGAAGCACTTTTCTCGGGGATTTTCTCAAAGCTCTGTGCTGGAGCCTCGCTGATTCCTGGGAATCTTGGCCCATGATCATGCAAAGTGGAAAAGGAACCCTTGTGGTGAAACAGAGAGTCTTGAGGCCATGCACTGGGAACAGACGGAAGTCCTGTATAAACATGCAAAGAATGCACCACCTTCAAACCACCTGTCCATTCATCCCATCAGCCACCATCTTCCCCACCAGTGTTGGAGTCTTCAGTTCTAACAGCACCCTCCTTAAACCAGAGTGGATGACAGTCATCCTTGATCCTAAGGAACAGCCTAAGAAATAAGTGAAGTTTATTCTTCTCACTTCAGGTGGTTCATGATGAATTACGAAAACATTTTCGCAAACACACATCCTTACCACAGGCATTGTTCATTGCTATTAAGCTGTATGATATCCAGACTATCACCCACAACAGCTGATCACCCAGCCAATGAAATGAGGCCGCGGGGAAGATTAAGTAGCCAGGACAGTGCCAGGCCAGGATATGTTAGGTATAATATGCTAGGATATGGCTAGGATACCAAGGAATATCCTAATATTGGTGCAGGACTTAATCTGGAAAAGCTTCTTATTTTAGCCCCAGCCCCCCCTAAATCTTAACAAACTTTCACACAAAGGTGGTGGGTTTATGGAACAAGCTGCCAGAGGAGGTAGTTGAGGCAGGGACTATCCCATCATTTTAGAAACAGTTAGACGGGTACATGGATAGGCCAGGTTTGGAGGGATATGGACCAAGCGCAGGCAAGTTGGACTAGTGTAGCTGGGACATTGTTGGCCGGTGAGAGCAAGTTGGGCCGAAGGGCCTGTTTCCACACTGTATGACTCCAGCCTCAAAGCCCTCTCTGTCCGTAAGGTCCATCTTTGGTAGCTTTGACTTCTGCTGTCATTGCCAAACTCCAGAGCTCACTCCTGAGATGGTTTGTTACTCTTTTCCCCTGAAAACTCCATACCTCTTTGACCAAGCTGTTGGTGAAATTTTAATATCATCTTACTCAAGATGGTGACTTATAGTGTTCTGGGGTTATCCTTGGAAATATTTTACTACCTCAGTGCAATCTATTGAAACCACATGCAGGCTGGATTTATCACGTTTGGATTTCAGTAACTCTTAAGTCAGTAATTTGGATTACCAAGGGACTTTGTTGAGAAATTGCAATGCAATAATTTTTAAAATAAAAGTGATTTAAAGGAAGCAAGAGGTAAATGGAAAATAATTAAGCGAGCCAGAACCTGCTGAAGCTTCTGTGGCTTTTAACTCAGGACCTATGATACTACTGCGGGAAAGCAGATAGAGAGCTGGTGGAGTTAATGTGAGCTCAGTGTAAGTATAGTAGACAATATTTTACTGTCTCATCACCCTGCTTATAAGAAGAATGCAATGGTAGCAGCTCCCGTGAAAACGTCCCGGTCACTTGCAACAGGGCAGCTCAACACATAGTGAGGCAGCCAATAGCCCCCACCTACGTCCTCGATGTGGGTTATCTTGGGGTTTGGGAATAGGAGGCAGAGCTCAGGCTCAGGCACTGGTGTGAAAGAGAAGCTGCCACCCTAGTTCCATGATGTGGTCCTTGCTTGGTTTCTGGAGGTGATTCAGACTGACTGAACAGAGGGTTCCCAGATCGGTTCGATAGAGGGGATTTGGCTGAACTTGATCAAGGAAACTCACTAGGATGATGGTAGTTTTTGTTTGGTTCAAAGCAGTGATGAAGCCTTGCTGCACAGAGGGGTCCTAAATGGTTCAGTGGCAGGAATCCAGAATGGCATGACAGTGATGATCTGGACAGGCTCAACAGAAGAAACTTGGGTGGAACAAAAGGGGACACTGGTCATGATTTGTTAGGCATTGCTTGGCTTGGCTTCTGGAGGGACACAGCTTAGTTATTTAGAAATATAGAAACATAGAAAATATGTGCAAGTGTAGGCCATTCGGCCCTTCGAGCCAGCACTGCCATTCAATATGATCATGGCTGATCATCCAAAATCAGTGCCCCATTCCGGCTTTTACCCAATATCCCTTGATTCGCTCAGCCCTAAGAGCTAAATCTAACTCTCTCTGGAAAACATCCAGTGAATTGGCCTCCAATGCCTTCTGTGGCAGAGAATTCCACAGATTCACAACTCTCTGGGTGAAAAAGGTTTCCCTCATTCAGGCCTGAATGGCCTACCCTTTCTTCTTAAACTGTGACCCCTGGTTCTGGACTCCCTCAACATCGGGAAAATTTTTCCTGCATCTACCCTGTCCAATCCTCTAAGAATTTTATATGTTTCTATAAGGTCCCCTCTCATCCTTCTAAATTCCAGCAAATACAAGCCCAGTTGACCTATTCTTTCATCATATGTCAGTCCCGCCATTCCGGGAATTAACCTGGTGAACTTACGCTGCACTCCCTCAATAGAAATAATGTCCTTCCTCAGATTAGGAGGCTAAAATTACACAAAATACTCCAGGTGCAGTCTCACCTGGGCACTGTACAACTGCAGTGGGGACCTCCTTGCTCCTAAACACAAATCTTCGCGCAATGAAGGCCAACATGCCATTAGCTTTCTTCGCTGCCTGCTGTACCTGCATGCTTACTTTCAGCGACTGATGTACAAGCACACCCAGGTCTCGTTGCACCTCCCCTTCTCCTAATCTGACACCATTCAGATAATAATCTGCCTTCCTGTTCATGCCACCAAAGTTGATAATCTCACATTTATCCACTTCGATGGAAGTTATCTGGTCAAGTTCGAAAGAGGCAACTCAAGTGGTTTGAGAGAGTGCACTGGCCTGGTTTGATTAACACGGCCTAATCTGGTGTGACTGTGTGGTAGGCTCCTTCTTCTGAACAGCTGGAACTTTCCTTTCACCATTCACTCTGTCTCTCTGCTTTCCCCGCCCCCCCAATTGCTCTGTTGTTTATTTATTCCTGTCCTGGGTTTTACTGACGATCTGTTGTTTCCATTTCTTTCACTCACACACTACAAATGTCATTGATTTCTAGTGATGGATAATAGGTATTGGTGATGAGTTTACCGGTTGGAATCGTCTCATTACGACCAGCCAAGCATGGTTAAGCTGGGAGGTGTTTGACAGAGTGGGGGGCATGGGTTGCCATACTTATGTTTATAACAATGGCTGTAATTTAATGGCAGGAGAAGTGTTGAAGGTATACTCTGGGCTGGAAGGCCAATGGACGTATACATAATCAGTATACATAAAATGCTGGCGTAACTCAGCTGGACCAGCAGCATCTCTGGAGAGAAGGCATGGGTGACATTTCGGGTCGAGACCCTTCTTCAGACGACCCGAAATCTTGACCCGAAACGTCACCCATTCCTTCTCTGCAGAGATGCTGCCTGACCCGCTGAGTTACTCCAGCATTTTGTGTCTATTTTTGGTTTAAACCAACATCTGCAGTACCTTCCTACACTCTTCAGTATACATAGCAGAATGACTTGACATTAGATCAATACTGTAAAGCTCAGGGTGGAAGCCTGGCATCTGGACTTTGCCTGGTTGGGATTGGTAGCGATTGGCAAAAGTGGAATTTCCTCTCCTCTATTCTGACTTGTAAACTCAACACCTAAATTCCCAGTACCCAGACTCTTCTGATGCACTGAGGGAATGCCAAAGGCATAAGAGATATGGTCAAGAATGACTAGTGTTGTGCAGTGGACTGGCCTGATGTATAGAGGGGTACCTGATGTTGGCATTAGTCGACTGTGGGAGCGGCAGACATTGGGATGTGTGAGTGGTGGGATCACCTCAGCAAGCTTCAACCCGACCCAACATTCAATACTTTGTGTAACAGGACTCTGCAAAGTGATTAGTGGGCTTGTACTCCATAGTGCGAAATCTTCAATGGGGTGCTCCAATACTGTATCCTCTCTCTTCAGCATCCACCTGTTGGGAGTTGAGAGGTGCACTGGAGCTCAAAGCCTATGGATGAAACAGGGCTGGGCACTGATAATGGGTGGTTTACAGAACCCTGGAGCTGAAACCAGCTCATCCTTCACTTCACTGCCCCAGGCTTCAATCCACACCTCTCTTGCTGCAGAATGGTGAACAGACCATGCGGATTAACCAACCCCTTTTGTGGTCTCAGCGCAACCTTCCTGGGCTTCATTGAGGGAATGTGGGTGGTACAGACAACGCCAGCATTTAAACTGTTGCTATTCGTTTGTTGAAGGTGCTCCCTCAGTGTAATTTAATACGGAGCCAGATTCAGACCAAGTGAAGATGCAGGTATCCATGTCAGATATTATGTATTACTTTGGAGCAGAGAACTCTGCAGGTGATGGCGTTCCATGCATTAGCCCTTGTGAAGCCCTTGTCCTCTTTATGGTCAAGGTTGTGGTTTGGAAGGTGTTGTTAGAGATGTCTGGGTGAGTAACTGCAGTGCATTTTGTAGCACTGACCATCCGATGGTGGAGGGAACGCATGTGTGGGGTAGTGGAGGGTATGTTAGGTAAGTGGCTGCATTGTCCTGGTTGACGTACAGTACCCGGTGTTGGACCTGGTCTTGAAGCCAGGGTATTCATGTCACTAGTCCAGTTTGGTCTCTAGTCAACGGGATGAAGGTAGTCTCCTTGCTCTTCGATACATTGCCCCCAGAATATCTTTCTGCATCTCACTAAGCCAGGCTTGATGAGAGTGGAGGGGTGAGGGATGTACCAAACTATGGGGAAAGAGGTTCCAGTAGTATACCATCCTGTAGCTGCTGATGATTCACACCACCTCATGGATGCCCAGGTTTGAGCTGCCAGATGTATTCCAAATCTAGCACTTTGTGCATGTTTGTAGTGATGCATAACACAGTGGATTGTAAAGTCAGGAACACACACACACTCACGCACCACACATATATCCCTATAACACATATACACACACCCTACACAAACACTCAGTCACATATGTATACACACACACTCACTCACCTCCTCACACACATACCCCTTTAACACACATGCCCCCCACACACTCTCTGCACAAACACACACACACACCAATTCTTGCATACAAATATCCACCGACACACATGTATGCAGGCATCTACACTACTGCCAAGTCACACACAGACGCACCCACACACAAACACACCCTATACCTGTGCTCACACCCACAAACACACTCATCTACCCATACATAAAACATTCCCACATTTTCACTGACACTCATAAAACCCACACAATTACACATAGATACTGACCGATAGATACACGCACACATTCTTCCCAGCAATGAATATGTATCTGGAAAAAAATGTCCCTGTAGATTTTTAATTGGTTTCAGCAAATCACATCAACCAAAAGTTTAGGTGGCAGCTCAGGGGTTTATAAAATCAGTTGGTTTGGGACCTGGTTTCCCCTTGCCTTTTAACTTCTACCTTTCTCTCAGCTGCTGCTGCTCTGGAGCCTCTTGCTTTATTGATTTTTTTTTCAACTCTGTTCCATGCATTTCAGATGTGTAGGCCAGGAGATCTCAGTGTGGTATTGCTTTGCTTTTCGTGGGAATGTGGACCATACATCTTGAATGTGTGCAATGGAAACTGATCCTTGATCCAGGCTCCCCAGCCTTGCAATCAATCCAGGACTAGAAGTGCCTTCAGAACTTACAGGGACATTTTCCGGCATAATTATCCTTCCTCCTGGTAACACTGGCGAATCCTGAAAATTGCTCCTTAATTTATCTAATCATCGATAATCATTTTGTCAATGTAACTTTCAATTTCATTTCTGGTCAGATCCCAACCAACACAGCCTTCACAGAATTCATTGATCTAACACTAACAACCATTGCAAATGTATTCCATGAAGCCCCTGTTAAATGGTATGAATGAATTTCTCATCTTATGTGTTATTTGCTTGTTATTATTTACAGTCCTAATCTAAAACATCAAGTTAAAAAAACTCCTTGCATGGACCTGATACATTTACAGAGCATTGCCTGAGCATATGAGTACCTCTCGGTGGGCAGCGAGTCTTTCATCTAAAGAGAGCACTGTCATCAATCACTACATTGCTAATCAGAGATTTCCAATCAGGGACCTGCCACGGGTAATCTCCGAGGCCTGGCAAAACTACACTTGCATGTTTAATGAGCAAACAGCAAATCCATTCCCAGGTGATGGAAAATAAGATACAAAGAGCAGGCAGTGATATAACATTTTTCTTTTGGCCTCAGGAAGGCCCAAGGCATCTTACAGCCTTTGCTGAACTGTACAAGCCTAGCTATTGAGGCAAGTGCACATGCAGTCAATATGGGCACAGCAAGCTCTCAAAAATCACCAATGAAAGATCCAGCATTTAATCTATCCCTGGTGATGGTGGTTGAAGGATAAATATCAGTCAGTATTAGAACGAGGCAAAACAGCAACTTGGGTAAATACCAGGAAAAAATAGTAACCAGGATAAATATCAATGTGCTCACCAGGTTCAGTACCAGCAAAACTCCAACCATGATAAATATCAGGGAATGGCTCCTAGATTTGTGTAACGTTCCATTAAAAATGGTAAATGTTACATTTTTATTCCAAAAGGGAGACAGAAAACAAGAAACTAGGGGCCATTCAGCTTTTCCTAACTTGACACCATTCAGATAATAATCTGCCTTCCTGTTCTTGCCACCAAAGTGGATAACCTCACATTTATCCACATTAAACTACATCTGCCATGCATCTGCCCACTCACCCAACCTGTCCAAGTTACCCTGCATCCTCATAGCATCCTCCTCACAGTTCACACTGCCACCCAGCTTTGTGTCATCTGCAAATTTGCTAATATTACTTTTAATCTCTTCACCTAAATTATTAATGTATATTGTAAATAGCTGTGGTCCCAGCACCGAGCCTTGCGGTACCCCACTAGTCACTGCCTGCCATTCTGAAAGGGACCTGTTAATCCCTACTCTTTGTTTCCTGTCTGCCAACCAATTTTCTATCCATGTCAGTACCCTACCCCCAATACCATGTGCTCTAATTTTGCCCAGTAACCTCCTAAGTGGGACCTTATCAAAGGCTTTCTGAAAAGTCCAGTTACACTACGCTAGTCCTAGTTACGCTAGGTCCTCTGGCCACTAGTACATCTGGTCATTTCATTACAATGTGGAGGCTTTGGATGGGGTGCAGAAGCAGTTCACCAGAATGCTGCCTGGATTAGAGGGATTTAGCTGTAAGGAGAGGTTGGATAAATTTAGATTCTTCTTTCTGGAGTGGCGGAGGTTGAGGGGTGTTCTGCCAGATGTATATAAAATGGTGAGAGGCATAGATAATGTAGATTCCTTCACCCAGATTAGAGATTTCAAAGACTAGATGGCATAGCTTTAATGTCAGAGGGGAAAGTTTATAGGAGATGTGCGGGGCAAGTTTTAGATAGAGTGGTGGGTGCCTGGAATGCTCTGCCCAGGGGTGGTGATGGAAACAAACATGACAGTGGGATTTAAGAAGCTTTAGATAGGCATATGGATATGCAGGGAATGGAGACATATGAATCATATGCAGGAAGAGGAGATTAGTTTAACCTGGCATCCTGTTTCAAACCGATATTGTGAACCATAGGTTCTGTTTCTGTGCTCTACTGTTCCATATTCAATTGACTATAGCTCAGTATTCAACACAATAAGTCAAACCAAAGGTATTTATTTCACAAAATGCTGGAGTAAATCAGCAGGTCAGGCAGCATCTCAGGAGAGAAGGAATGGGTGACGTTTCGGGTCGAGACCCTTCTTCAAACTGAAGCGTCACCCATTCCTTCTCTCCTGAGATGCTGCCTGACCTGCTGAGTTACTCCAGCATTTTGTGAAATAAATACCTTCGATTTGTACCAGCATCTGCAGTTATTTTCTTACAATAAATCAAAGCAAATGCATATCCAAACTCCAACCCCTCTGCAACAGCATCCTCGACCATAGTCAGTAAGGATAGGTGACAAAACATCTTCCATCATAGTTTCTCAACAGTGATGCCCCATGAGGGTGCTTTCTCAGCCCCTTACTCTACTCCCTATACTCTCACAACTGTGTGGTCATATCCTGCTCTAACTCCATTCATAAGCTTGCAATGGACTGTAGTGGGCTGGATCTTGAACAATAGCAAAGTGGAGTGCAGGAAGTAGATAGAGAGCTTAGTAGAATGCTCTCAAGACAAGAACCTCTCCCTCCGCAAAACAAAGATGTCTCCAATCATTAACTTCAGGACACAGGTTGTGTACATGCCACAGTCAGATTCAATGGTGCTGAAGTAGAGACCTTCAAGTTTCTTAGTGTAAATATCACCCAGCAATTTGTCTTGGTTCAATCACATTCAACCACATTCACGCTATGGTCAAGAAAGCACAGCAATGTCTCTACTTTCTCAAACAACAAAGGAAATTTTGTATGCCTTCAATGAGTCTTAGTAATTTCTACAGATGCACCATTGAAAACATTCTATTGGGATGCATCACAGCTTGGTTTGGCAACTACTCTGCCCAAGACTGCTAGAAATTGAGTAGTTGTGAATGCACCCCAGTCCATCATGCAAACCAATCTCACCTTCATCGACTCCATCTACACTTCATATTGCCTCGAGAAAGCAGCTATCATAATCAAAGACCACTTACACTGCGGCCATTCCCTCTTCTCCAATGTAGAGGTGAGAACAATCATAATGTTTAAAAGATATTGGCACCTGTACATGGATAGAAAATGTGTAGAGGGATATGAGCCAAATGCAGTCAAATGTGCCTAGCTTGTTAGGCAACATGGTTGGCATGGACAGTCAAGTCGAAGGATCTATTTCCATGATATATAACTCTATGAGTCTATGACTAAAAGTATGGACATTTAAATGTGGCACCTCCATCAGTTCCCCTTTAGGAACAGCACATATTAATTCTTTAAAGGACTCCAGTGATTTTGTCAGACCTGAACTGCCTTCCAAAAAAATCATGCTGTCTTTATTTGATTACTTTCAATTTTTCTATGTGCCCTGCTACATCGCAAAATAACTTTTGACATTTTCCCTGTGACAGATGTTAAGCTAATTGGCCTGTGGTTGCCTGCATTTTCTCGTGTTCCCTTTTTGAACAAAGAGTTTGCTACATTTCTAATCTTATAATTCTGATGCAACCTTCCCTGAAACTAGGGAATTCTGGAAAACAAAAGCCAACTCATTAATTACCTCATGAGCTACTTCTTTTAAGGCTCTCGGATGACATTCATAAGGATCCAAGACCTGCCATCCCATGGATCCAACAGTTTCAACAGTACCTCTGCTCCAGTGAATGTAACTTTCCTGTTTTTTTTCTCTCTCTTCCAATCCCAATTTACAACTGTTTCTGGAATGCGATTTGTGATGAAGGCTGTGGCAAAAATACCTATTAAATTATTTGCCATTTCCTTGTTTTCCATTATTAATGCACCAAACTCACTTTCTATAGGACAACATATATATTGTTTTCGCTTTTTTAAACATCGCGTAAAACTTACACTGTTTTTATATTTCTTCAAGAATTTATCTTGTACACTAATTTTTCCTTCATATTAATCTTTTAATCATTCTGTTGAATCTGTTAATCTACCAGCCATGTTTGCACAAATAGATGCTTTGCCTGGGCTACTGAACCTAACCTTAATTTAACCACAGATTGTGCATCTCATTTTGGGGTTTTCCTTTCTCATTGGAATATATTTTCTGCAATGTAACAGATGTCCTTAAATGCCTGCCAGTGCACCTTGACTGATCCACCCCCTAACCTCATTGGCCAGTCCACGTTGTACTGCTCTGCTTTCGTGGCCCTAATTTAAGTTTAAAATAATAAGTTGCACCTTTTCATGAGTTGACTGGCGACAGAGGGAGAGGAACGCTGGCAGTGCAGGTTACCTGCAACTGGAATATTCAATGTTCATAACATTGCGATCCATGTGAAACATGAGGTGTTGTCCATCTGGTTTGTGTTTGGTGTTACCCTGGCAGTGGTGTAGCCTGAGGATAGGCAGGTTGGTGTTGAGGATAGGCAGGAAAGGGAGTTGAAATACAAACAGAAACCCAAGTTGGCCACTGCAGCCAGAACATAGGTGCTCTACAAAACAGTCAATATAAAGTCACAGTGTCATACAGCATGAATGCAGGTACTCTGGCCCAACTTGCCCCATCCACACTAGTCCCACCTGCCTGCAATCGGCCCCATATCCCTCTAAACCTTTCCTATCCATGTAACTGTCCAAATACCTTTTAAATGTATGTCTTTAAATGTCTTTTAAATGGATATATGTTGGGATAAATATGGGAATAAAAACACCAGCCAGGATAAATACCAGAAGAAATATAAAGTATTAGGAGAAGCAGCAGCATCCCAAGGATGTGCTGGTTATTAAGTTCATTGTAGTTACCACCAGTTTTGGTAAATGGTAGAAGAATCACGAAGAGTTAATAGGCATGTATATTTGAATAGATTGCAAGGAAATAGTGGGGTACGGCACTTGAGAGATGGCTCTTAGGGCCAGTTTAGACACAATGGGCCAAATGGCCTTCCTCTATTTATGATGAAATACGTCATACGTAATAAATATAAGGAACACCAAGAAAGCAAGATAACGTTGAACAAGGGGAAATATCATGCTACAACTAGCAGCCAGACTATCATGATAAACATCGACTGCGATACCGACCAAGATATGTACCAGTCAGGCTAAAATCAAATAAAACTATTGGCCACAATAATACCAGGAGGAACATGAGGTTGGATCAATCCCGGAGAAAGCACAAATAAGATAAATGCAGGTCAGGAAAAAGCACTAATCAACAACAATACCAGAAGTGCTAGCCAGGAATAATAACAGGACAGATATGAGCTGGAATATGTACAAGGACAAACATCTGCCAGTGTAAACACTACAAAAAAAAAATTAATTAGAATAAATACCAAGATAAGCCCTCACCAGGATAAACATCAGCCAGCATACTGAGAAAAGAAATGCTAAATATCCAGACCCACAGAAGCCAGGGGAATTACCAGGGTAGTGCCTATTTAAGACAGATACCAAGATAATCATAAGCCAGAAGAAATGGCAGGAAAAATGCCAGTACTATGGTCCAGTTCGTAGTGTCTAATATTCCTTTCTTACAGTGTCAGGCTGTGATGGCCAGAACAGCACCCCACTGTTAAACAATGACACACTTACCCACCGGTATGCTATCCCAGTGTAATGTAGTGACAGACACCCACCCCCAGTACAGTGCACCAATGCGGCACAATGGTGCATCTAGTAGAGCTGCTGCCACATAGCCCCAGCAACCCGGGTTCAATCTGAATCTCCAGCGCTGTTTATGTGGAGTTTGCATGTTCTCCCTGTAATTATGTGGATTTCTTTCATTGGCTCTGCTTTCTTCCCACATCCCAAATACATGTTGGTTGCTAGGTTAATTGGCAACTGTAAATTATCCCTCGTGTGGATCTGAATGGCAGAATCTAGTGGGAGTTAATGGGAACGCAGGGAGAATAAAATGGGATTAGTGTAGGATTAATGTAAATGGGTACTTGATGGTCAGTGTGGACACAATATGCTCGAGGGCTTCTTTTTGTTTGGTTTCACCCTGAAACTGCAACTGAATAAGAACTACTACACAGGTACTGACTACTTCCAGCAGCAGAGTATCTCAATGTAATAAAGGGACTGACCTGCATTGCACAGCATCAAAATTTACTGTGCAAAATAAAAACTCATGGTATAGGAGTTACCATTTTGGTATGGATAGAAAGTTAACTGACAAAGCAGCAAGCAGGTATAAATGGTTATTTTTCTGGTTGGCTAGTTATTACTAGTCCTGGGGTCACAACCATTCACAAATAATATAAGTGGGTTGGAGAAAGGCACCGAAGGAACAGTTGCTAAATTTGCTGATGAAGCAAATATAGATGGAAAAGTAAGTTGTGAAGAGGAGGCTGCAAAGGGATATCGAAAGGCAATATGAGTGGGAAATGATGGAGTTGCAGCAACCAAATGGGAAACCTAACTACTGTATATGGTGAGAGGAATAGAATACAAAGTAGGAAGTTTATGCTTCAGTGATACATATAATTTCTGATACAACATCTGGAGTACTATATACTTATCGGTCTCCTTGTTTCAGGTAGGATGTTGGAAGTAGTTCAGAGAGAGTTAACATGACTGATATGTGGAGTGGGCGGGTGGTCGTGAGGAAAAGTTGAACAGTCTAGGTTTGTGTCTGCTGGAGTTCAGAAGAGTGAAAGGAGATAAAGGATCCTGAAGGGTTGACAGCGTGAATGTGGAGAGGTCACTGTTTACCAATGAGGGGTTGTCCATTTAGAACAGAGATGAGATAACAGTTTATTTCAATGAATTGTGAGCTCGCTTTTTCTAAGAACTAAGGAAGTAGAGTCTGGTATTTTAAAAGGCGAGGGAGTTTAGTCCATGATAAGCAAGGGGGGGGGGGGTAAATATTATTGTTGGTAGGCAGGAATATGAGACTATGTTTACAGTCAGGTCAGCCAGGATCTTATTAAATGGTGGAGCAGGTTTGAGGGGCGTAGTGATCCATTTCTGTTCCTCCTTCATATTACTCCAATATTATACACAGACAGACCTGCAGGGATCAATGATGCAACTCAGTGTTACTGACATTTCTGTGCCCACTAGTGTTGTATCCCAGTGTTACACCATGACAAATGTGTCCCCACCAGTCTTGCACCCCAATATCATGGAGTCATACACCACGGAAACAGGCCCTCCAGCCTAACTCAGCCATGCCGACCAAGATGCCACATTTAAGCTGGTGCCGTTTGCCCACATTTGGTCCATGTCCCTCGAAAGCTTTCCTAACCATGTACCTGTCCAAGTGACTTTTAAACGTTGTTATTGCACCTGCTTCAACTACCCACTCTGGTAGCTCTTTCCATATACCCACCACCCTCTGTGTGAAACAGTAAAATGTCATACAGTGACATTTCTGTGTCCACCAGTATTGTATCCCAGTGTTACACAGTGACAGACCTATCCCCACCAGCGGTGTAACCAATGTTATATAATTACAGACCTGCCCCCACCAATACTGTACTTTATTGCTACCATGACAGACCAGCCCCTGCCAGTACTCTACCCCAGTGATAAATTTGCCCCTGCTTGTAGTATACTTCAGTGTAATACAGTGACATTCTGTATCCATCAGGACTCAACTCCAGTGGGAGAATAACAGACCAGTCCATGTTAGTATTGTATCTCAGTATTGTATCCCAGTTTTATATTGTGCCAGACTTGTCTCAACTAGCACTGTACCCCAGTTATATAGTGACAGCCGCGTTCCCACCAGTACTGTACCCCGGTGTCATAGAGTAACGGACATTTCCCCACCACTTCTGTCCCCCAATATTATACAGTTCCAGACCTGTTCCAACTAATAATAATGTACCTTGGTCATGTCATCTAGTAAATGTGGCAGCTGATATGAAACCTTGAGTAAAACAATGACAGATCTGTGCCCGGTGGATTCCCTGCAATACAATGACATGCTTGTTCCCATCCAGCATGGAGGCCCAGCCAAGCAGCCATAGATTCTTCTCACCAATACTTTATACTACGTACAATGCTGACCTGTGTCTTTTCGTGCTACACCCTGATAATGCCAGACCAGGAGCAGACCTGACCTTGGCCCGTGCTGTACCCCGGTGCTATACAGCGAGACCTGCATTCCTCAGTACTGTACTGAACTGTTCTCAAGTCACTAATCTGCCCCGGCCAGTAATGCGCCTTTGTGTAAAGCTATTTCCACCTGCTGGGGCCCCAGTCAGGACCGTCTTAACGCATGGGCCTGATGGGCACTTGCCCGGGGCCCCACGAGCATAGGGGCCCCATGCTCGTGGGGGCCCCTAATGGTCATTATCGACCATTTACATTTTTATTCATGTGAGTAGTTGTCGTAGGGGCCCCAGTACACCGCTTTGCCCGGGGCCCATAATGCTGTAAAAACGGCCCTGGCCCCAGTCATATGGTAATGGATCATTTTCCTGCAGTTCTGCATGCTAGTTTTATACAAGGACATATCTGACACCCTCAGTATAGTACTACAGTGCTATACAGGAACACATCTCTCCCAGCCAGTACAGTATTACAGCAGTATATGGTGACAGACCTGTACACACTGGTACTGGACACCAGTATTGTACAGGGATTAATCTGCACCTACCAGCAATGTAAATCAATAAAATTACAGATGCTGGAAATATTCAACAGGTCAGGCAGCATCTGTGGAAAGAGAAACAGAGGTAATGTTTCAGACTGAAGGAGTTTGCTAGATCTGGACAAGAGAAAAAAACACTTGTTAGTTTTAAATTCGAGAGAAGTTTAGGATAGGGAAGAAAAGATGCAGGGATAATCTGTGATAGGGTGAGGCAGGATTACTGTGAGTATAAATTGCACATCTCCTCTGGACCAATGGGCTAACTGGGGGGGATGGGGGGGGGGGGGGGTTGTAATTACAGGTCGATGAATACAGACAAACAAGTGTAACGTGTTGCTAATAGCAGCACGGTGGCGCAGCGGTAGAGTTGCTGCCTTACCCGGGTTCGATCCTGACTACGGGTGTCATCTGTAGGAAGTTTGTACATTCTCCAGTAGCTGCTTGGGTTTTCTCCAGGTGCTCCGGTTTCCTCCCACACTCCAAAGACGTGCAGGTTTGTAGGTTAATTGGCTTTGGTAAAATTGTAAATTGTCCCGAGTGTGTAGAATAATGCTAGTGTATGGGGTTATGGCTGGTCGGCACGGACTCCGTGGGCCAAAGGGCCCATTTCCGTGCTGTATTTATAAAGTCTATCGTCTAAAGTACATGCTCAGTAGATCAGGCCATTCTAATGGTGAGAGAAAACTGAGTCAATATCACACCCGAATACCTGAATCAGCCACAGTACAAATGACTAGGACCGATGACCGAAAAAATGGGTTATCTAAGTTTGAGCATTTGATATTGAAACTTGAAGGCTGCACCGGGCCCAAAGAGAAGATGAGCTCCTCTTTCTCAGGCTTACAGTGGCGCAGCTGGTAGAGCCGTTGCCTCACAGTGCCAGAGACCTGCGTTTGATCCTGACATTGGATGCTATCTGCGTGGAACTTGCATATTCTCCCTATGTCCGCGTTGCTTTCCCCCTTGTGCTCTGGTTTCCTCCCACATGCCAAAGATGTGCGGGTTTGTATGTTAATTGGCCACTTTAAATCACCCTGAGTGAGTAAGGAGTGGTGTACAAGTGGGAAAACATAGGACTAGCGTTAACGGTTGATCGAAGGTCACATCCACCCACAACTTCACCCTCAATATTGATGGTTTCCCAGTATCCACCTCCCCTCACATCTGGAATCTTGGAATCATCTTTGATCAAACCCTCTCCTTCGACAAACACATCAAACACATCACCAAGACAGCCTTCTTCCACCTCAAAAACATCGCCCGTCTCCGTCCGTCCCTCTCCTCCACAGCTGCAGAAACCCTCATCCACGCCTTCATCACCTCCCGTCTGGACTACTGTAACAGCCTCCTCTATGGTACACCCTCAAAAATCATCAATAAACTCCAATACATCCAGAACTCCGCTGCCCGTCTACTCACCCACTCCCCGATCCGTGACCATATCACCCCTGTCCTTTACAAGCTCCACTGGCTCCCCAACCCCCAGAGAATCCAGTACAAAATCCTCCTCAAGACATACAAAGCCCTCCATAACCTGGCCCCATCCTACCTGACTGACCTCCTCCACAGACACACTCCCACCCGTACCCTCCGCTCTGCTGCTGCTAACCTCCTGTCCCCCCCCCATCCGGACCAAACTCAGATCCTGGGGGGACAAGGCTTTCTCCATCGCTGCTCCCACCCTCTGGAACTCACTACCTCAGACCATCAGAGACTCCTCCTCACTCACCACATTCAAAACATCACTGAAGTCTCACCTGTTCAGCACTGCCTTCAACCACTGACCGTCACCTCACCTTATTTTTCCTTTTCTGTTCGTTAACTTATTATTTATTTTTTCTTCTATGTTTTAGTAAACCCTGTAAAGCGTCTTTGAGTTTTTAGAAAAGCGCTATACAAATGTAATGCATTATTATTATTATTATTATTATTATTATTATTATTATTATTATTATTATTATTATTATTATTATTATTATTATTATTATTATTATTATTATTATTATTATTATTATTATTATTATTATTATTACATGGACTCGGTGGGCCAAAAGGCCTGTTTCCATGCTGCAGCTCTAAATTAAACTAAATTAAAAACCTATATCAGTATAAAACTTAATCCTGTTAGCTCCGGTGCTACACCCCAATAATGCACAAGGCCACAGAGAGAATGGGGAGAGAGGGAGAGTGGGTTGAAGAATTAAAGTGAAGCTTGGGGTCACCCCATGGACTGAACAGGTGGCAAACAAAATGGCAAGCCAACTGCATTTGGAATAATGATGCCTGAAACATTTAGCAGGTTAAGCAGTATCCATGGAAAGCCAACCAGTTATTGTTCCAGGTCAGCGACCCCTTTGTCATAACTCAGAAAGCAGAGGCTCTCACCTGATACTTCAATTCTGTTTGCCTTTCCAAGATGCTGCCTGACCTGTTGAGCATTTTCAGCATTTTCTGTTTTTGTTTCAGATCTCAACCAATTTTTGTGTTTAGCTTGTGTGAAGAGGAGGCCACATTGTGAGCATCGAATGTTGTACACTGGACTGGAAGCAGTGCAAGTGAATTGTCGATGCACTTGATAGTTACACATGTGCCCACTGGCACTTCGTACAGTCATAGCAATTCATAGCACAGAAACTGGCCTTTTGGCCCAATGTCCAGAAGAAACAGACTAAGGTGACCGTGGCTGACAATGGAAGTCAAAGGCACCATAAAAGCAAATGAGAAGGCATATAATATGGCAAGGATTAGTTTGAAGCTAGAGGATTGAAAAGCTTTTAAAAAAACAACAGTGGCCACCAAAAAAGCAATCAGGAGAGAAAAATATGAAGGTAAGTTAGCCAAAAATGTAAAAGAGGATATCAAAAGATTTTTCATATACATGAAAAGAGGCAAGAGTGGGCATTGGACTGCTGGAAAATGATGTTGGAGAAGTATTAATGGGGAACGAAGAAATGTGGAACTAACTGAATATGTTTTGTTATTGGTCGCTCCTCCAAATCAAGAGTCCCTCCAGTAACTTTTCCACCACTAATGTTGGACTCACTAGCCTGTGGTTCCCAGCTTGTCTTTGCAACCCATCTTAAATTGAAGCACAACCTTAGCCATAGACTGGTCTTCTGGTACCTCACCCATGGTTAAAGATGATGCAAATATCTCTGCCATACCCCCTGTCACCCCTACGGTATGCAGGTACACACCTGAGCCTACTTGTACCTCACCATTGCATTCTACAGTTACATGCCTGTGCCCACTAATACCTTATCCCTGTGTTAGGCAGCTGTTCCTCACTGTTGGACAGTGACAGATTGTAATATCAAGGACCAGTGTTGTACAGTGACAGCTGTTTACTACCAGTGCCAGTTTTGATGGTATTAGACAGGAACTTTCAAAAGTTGATTAGGAGAGGCTGTCTTCAGGCAAAGGGATGAGGGTTTTAAATAGGAGAATGGGAGAGTTCAGGGCCAGCATATTCCTGTTAAAGTGAAGGGCCAGGCTGGCAGGAGTAGGAAACCCTGGATGACAAGAGAAGTTGAGACTTTGGACCACAAAAAGAAGCAGGGATTTGACATGTTTCGGCAGCTGGGATTATGACTCCCTTAAGGAATACAGGGGGTGTAGGAGTACACTTTGAGGGAAATCATCACGGCAAAAAAAGGAACTTGATCTAGTTTTTGCAGATAAGATAAATTAGAATCCAAAGAGATTGTACAGGGCTCCACAGAGACAGACTTGTCTTCACCATTCTAGTAAGCTAGTCTCATACAGTCTCAAAGTGAATGCCAGCATTACATTTGCCTTCCTCACCAGTGACTCAACCTGCAAATGAGCCTTTTGGGAATCTTGCACCAGCACTCCCAAGTCCCTTGGAACCTCTGATTTTTGAACCCTCTCTCCATTTAGAAAGTAGCCTACTCCTTTATTCCCTCTACCGTGACCATACACTTTGCCACCCTGTAATCCATTTGCCACTTCTTTGTCCACTCTTCCAACCTGTCCACTTCCTTCCGAGCATTCAGATCATTAGTATAAACGTGAAAACTAGCGTACCCAATAGCGGCTCCCGTTGGAACGCCACTGGTCACCGACAGCCACCAGAAAAGGTTCCCGTTATTCTCACTCTTTGCCTTCTGCCAGTCAGCCAATGTTCTATCCATGCTAGTGCCTTACCTCTAATTCGATGGGCTCCTATCCTGTTTAGCAGCATTACATGTGGCACCTTATCAAAGGCCTTCTGAAAATAGTCTAGTGGATCTATGCAGCACTATTATACAGGAGGATTAGACAAGTGATTGACATGTAGTTACTAGTTTCTGTGCACAAGGTTTATACACTCTATTATCATTTCTTAGGGGGGAAATTCTGTGAACTTGGGAAATGAAGGGTCAGGAATGAGGTGAAGTTGTCAAATAAGTGAGATTGAAGCCTCCCTTGACTCGTGTGGGCAGGGGAGAGTGAGCCAGTTGAACTAAATCAATCCAGTCCAAGATACTCCTCTTCACTAATGGCACAGTGGCACAGCTAATTGAACCATTACCTCACAGTTCCGACGACTCAGATTCAATCCTGACCTCAGGTGCTGTCTGTGTGGAATTTGTACATTCTCCTTCTGACCATATGGGTTTCTTCCCAGTTTCCTCCCATATCCAAAGACGTGGGAGGAAACTGGAGCACCATTAACTCTATCCACGCTCCAGCTAGTTAACTAGTCACTGTAAATTGCCCCTAGTGTGCAGGTGGATGGTAGAATCTGGCGGGAACCAATGGGAATGTGTGAATGAGGAGAGGTGCAATAAAGTGGGATGAGTGTAGATGGATGTTTGAGGGTCATGGTGGACTGGATAGGCAGTGCAACTATGAATTACTGTAACTCTGATCTATATGTATCATGTAACATTTATGTACAGTCCACAGTCCCACATTCCACAATAACCTCGCCACACTGTTGTCAGAACTATCAAACTGCATTCAAACAAGCAAGTGCTTGGGGGTTTGGAGAAAGTGCAGAATGAGTATGAATAGGATTAGCAACTTCCCTCAGAGGCAGCTTTTATTTAATAATTCTGGCCTGGGAACTCAAGTAAGTCTGTAGCAAAACTTCAGAGCTGCTGTCATCCAGCTGCACAGTGGGCCAGGATCAACGGGCTGAATGGCCCACTTCTGCTCTTGTTCATACTTACTAACGTTTATTGTAATACCATTGGGTAAACAATTTAACTCGCTATAACGTTATAGCATAGATACATAGAATAGTAACAAGATAAATAAAAGATAGATTTCCAAGATGAAATGCTTCAGATGATGAAAATAAGAGATAAAAATGGGAAATATTGGAAATTATTCAGTGGGCCAGGTAGCATCGACCTAAAGCATTGGTTCTCAGATGATGCTGGTCTGTGTCGAAGGGAAAGGGGAGAGATTGGGGATATCGAGACAGAGGATTGCCCAGTGAAATGGCAGAGCAGGTTTGAAGGGCTGAACTGCCAGCACCCACTCCTGAAGAAGGGTCTCAATGCGAAACGTCACCCATTCCTTCTCTCCCGAGATGCTGCCCGACCTGCTGAGTTACTCCAGCACTTTGTGAATAAATACCTTCGATTTGTACCAGCATCTGCAGTTATTTTCTTATACCCACTCCTATTTACTTCTCTGTTGAATATTGGTGGCATCTTCTGTTTTTCTCTCAGATTTACAACACAGACGTAGGCATACCTGTATGGGGTGCCTGCTCCCCTCCCTGATGTTCCAGTCACCTTACTCACATCACTGTGTATTTGTATGTGTACATATACACACAATGAACTTCCTCTCTCTCTCTCTCTCTCTCTCTCTCTCTCTCTCTCTCTCTCTCTCTCATTTATTACATTGTTTACAGCGTACTATGTTTACATATTCTGTTGTGCTGCTGCAAGTAAGAATTTCATTGGTCTATCTGGAACATATGACAATAAAACACTCTTGACTCGATCATCACCTCAAGAACTCTTCTACCTCCCCTGCGGACTGAGCTTGCCCTTAACTGTATCAACGCCATTCGTCCAGTGCTGCTGTGTAAGCAGTGCACTTTCTCTCCCTCTCTGGCTGAACAAATCCCCTCTGAATTTCTTGATGGATTTATTGAGGATTACTTTCTATTTATGGTCCCTGAGAGTAGTGTATACTTTCTGCCTCTATCTATCTCACCCAAAACTGTTCACATTGTCAGAGATCTCTATTCCTTCTGCCTTCACTTTTCTATGTAACATCCCCCAGTCCAGGTTGATTAAGGTAACCTTACTGTTGTGATATCATTCTTCTACGTCTTTGTCCTTCTAATAATGTGGAGAACAAACAGCATAACTGGTAATAAAAACAGGGTAAATGAGCAGAGCATTTATGGGTAAAAGTAAGAGTGAAACCAGAAAAGAATCTTCACTTGGCATTATGGTTCTTCAGCTAGTGCCAGCTGTACAGAAAACGTTGAGCGTTAGGAGATACTTGGGCTGTTCTGGTCATAGAGTCACACAGTAGAGAAACAGGCCTTTCAGCCCATCCTACCCATGCTGACAATCAAATATCTTACCATCTCCACTAATCCCATTTCCCAGCACTTAGCCTTTCAATGTCTGAGCCTGTGAAGTGCTTGTCCAGATATTTCTTAAATGTTGGGAGAATCTCTGCCTCCACCACCATCCCAGGCAGAGCATTCCAGGTTCCGGCAGCTTGTGTACGAATCATAATATGACGTCTGTTATATAATGTCTGAATTGGGGAAGTTGTGTAGGAAACTTAAGGTAGAAGCTGCGTACATGTTGTTGGAATCTGGAACACACTGCCTTAAATTGTAGCAATGGGTACACCAAGTCTATTATCCCAGACTACATTGCTCATGCAGGTCAGGTTATTTCTATGAGAAGAACAAATTTACTCTGAGATCAAGAAATGTTTGGGGTAATCTTCCATTTGTTGTGTGGTCTCTGCTTTTTCCATCGCACTATTCCCATTAACATATCAGCTCCACAGATACTGCTTGACCTGCTGAGTAATTCCAGGGAAAATGTTTAAACATTCGCATATGTTTTAGGTTCTTCAATACCTTGTCCCCTCCCGTTCCACGGGGTCCCCTCCAGCTCTGTAACCACCACAATTCTGGGGTTCCACTAATTCCAACCTCTTGTGCACCCTGGATTTGAAATGCTCCACCAATGGCTCAGCCTTCAGTTGTCTGAGCTAAAAACCTTGGAAATCCCCCCCAAAGCCTTTGCAATTCTATCACTCTCTTTCTACTCCAAGGCATTTCTTATAACCTCCAAGCTTTTACTCCCCGGTCCTAATATCTCCTGAACCAGCTCAGTGGTAACTTTTCTTTGATAATGTGCCGAACATCACCTTTGGATTGGCCACAGTATTAAATGCATGTTTTTCTCTTCCAGAACAAGAGTACAAGAGAGAGTTAATATACCCGGAAAATCCATCCTACGCTCTTTAATAAACCATCTTCTCACCACATCACACAACTCTCACCTTCTGTTGACCCCACTGCAGAATCCATTTCATCGCCCTGTGGTTTAACAGGGTCCTCTGCTGCATTTGCATGGATGTTCCTGCTGCTTGGAGCTTCCCCCACTACAGACTAGTTGCATGAATCTGTTTATTAATGCCCCTCACACCCTTATTTCGTAAATCTTTTACCCCCTTCTGATGGCTAATCAAGATGTACTGGTAGATTAGGATGTATAACTTGTTGTCCACCCTGTGACTTCCTGCTGTTGCTGGGCGTCCCAGGAAGGAAGTGAAGCCCGTCGCTGAGCAGTTGAACAGAGCTTCTGCCTTTACCCACAATTTGCTCTAAATCACAGGGTGCATTTGCAATCCAACCCTACATTCAGACAATAACCCTCGCTTAGGATTCCCAACCATGTACGTTGGGATTGAAGACAGTGCGTTTAATCATTCCAGTATTTAGATGGAGTAACTCTGCTGATCCAAGGCTGGGATCTATTAATCACTTTGCTTCTCCAGTTGCTGCTCGGACTAATGATAACCAACATTGGTGGGCAGGAGGTTTGTACATTTGTTCAGGAAGAAAGTAATCATCCAGAGTAGGTGAGGTCAGACTGAGCCATCCCTACATCTTTAGGATGCACCAAAGACAGCATCCTATCAGGATGCATTACAGCTTGTAATGGCAACTGCTCTGCCCAAGACCACAAGAGATTGTGTGATGGACGCTGCCAAGTCCATCATACAAACCAAGTTTCAACCCACTGACTCCATCTCTACCACAAGGCCTTAGGAAAGCAGCTAACATTATCAAGGACCACTCACATCCTGGTTATTCCCCCTTCTTGCCTTTCCAGTCAGGCAGAAGATACAAAAGCTAGAAAACACGTACCACCAGGTTAAAGCACAGCTTTCCTCCCCATTGTTACAGACCCAGGAACAGACCTCTCTTATGCTAGGGATGAATCCCTGATCTTCCAATCCCAGTTCTCCCTCTATCTTCCAGTCTCCACCTATATCCTTCCTTTGTCCCACCCCCCTGACATCAGTCTGAAGAAGGGTCTCGACCCGAAACGTCACCCATTCCTTCTCTCCGAGATGCTGCCTGACCTGCTGAGTTACTCCAGCATTTTGTGAATAAATACCTTCGATTTGTCCCAGCATCTGCAGTTATTTTCTTACACCTCCCATTTTTATCTGTACTTCCTTTGTAGCTGTGAGATTATATTCTGTACTCTATTTATTTTCTCTTTTAAATTACTTGATGTATCATGTGTGATATGATTTGCCTGTACATCATGCAATAAAAGTGACAATAATAAAACAAATACCAATGACAATCTCCACGCTCCACTGCTTTGATTGCACTGACTGGTGGAACTCTACAGGAGACCATCGTCTGTGAGTTCAGTTTGTTCTGAGCAGGAAAATATGGCCTCAGGATCACCTTCGGCCAAGGAAGTAAATATTGTAACTGAAAGTGGAGTCAGCCCAGGGGGCTAGAAACTGGGCTGTCAACTCACTCTCATCAATTTTACACTAACGTGGGCAATGGACATCAGTGACCCTCCTCTCCCCAACCTTTTTGTAAAGAGATAGTAATGAATCGCCCACTCACTTGGAATCTGCTTTGTACTGAACTACTTATGAGAGTGACAGGGTCAAACACTGCCATCTGCTGGCACAAAGCACCAGTACTTATGAAGATATGACTGGTGCTGAGAGGCAGAGGGTATTTGCCTCGTGCTGACCCCTGAAGGGAAATCAACTTCAAGCCAGTGACACAAGACACTGCAGATGCTGGAATCTTGAGCAAAGTGCTGGAAATACTCAATGGGTCAGGGGAGGGAATGGACATTTCCTCATACCCTAAATGTTATTCCCTTATCTAAACGTTATTCCTTTATCATGTATCTATACACTGTAGATGGCTCGATAGTAATCATGTATTGTCTTTCCACTGAAGATAGACACACAAAGCTGGAGTAATTCAGAGGGACAGGCAGCATCTCTGGAGAGAAGGAATGGGTGATGTTTCTGTTTGAGACCCTTCTTCAGATTGGTTAGGGATAAGGGAAATGAGGGATATCGACGGTGATGTGGGGAGATAAAGAACATGGAATGAAAGATATGCAAAAAAGAAACAATGATAAAGGAAACAGGCCATTGTCAGCTGTTTGTAAGGTGAAAATGAGAAGCTAGTGCGACTTGCGTGGGGGAAGGTTAGAGAGAGAGGGAATGCTGGGGCTACCTGAAGTGAGAGCAATCAATATTCATACCACTGGGCTGCAAGCTGCCCAAGCGAAATATGAGATGCTGTTCCTCCAATTTGCGTTTAGCCTCACTCTGACAATGGAGGAGACCGAGGACAGAAAGGTCTGAGTCGGAATGGGAAAGAGAATTAAAGTGTCCAGTAGCCGGGAGATCAGGTAGGTTCAGGCGGGCTGAGCGAAGGTGTTCCGCGAAATGATCGCCCAGTCTGCGTTTGGTCTCACCAATGTATAAGAGTCCACACCTTGAACAACAGATACAGTAGATGAGGTTGGAGGAGGTGCAAGTGAACCTCTGCCTAACCTGAAAGGACTGTTGGGGCCCTGGACAGAGTCGAGGGAGGAGGTATAGCTACAGATGTTGCATCTTCTGCGGTTGCTGGGGAAGGTACCTGGGGTGGGGGTGGTTTGGGTGGGAAGGGATGAGTTAACCCGGGAGTTGCAGTGGGAGCGCTCTCTGCGGAAGGCGGAAAGGGGTGGAGATGGAAAAATGTGACTAGTGGTGGGATCCTGTTGGAGGTGGCGGAAATTTCGGAGGACTATGTGTTGTATGCGATGGCTGATGGGGTGGAAGGACTAGGGGGACTCTGTCTCAGTTGCGACTGGGGGAAGGGAGAGCAAGGGCAGAGCTGCGGGGTCCCGAGGAGACACGAGTCTTAAGGATAGCGGAGTCAGGGGGTATGGGGAGAAGGCAGGAACGGGGTACTGATTGAGAATGATCAGCCATGATCACATTGAATGGCAGTGCTGGCTCGAAGGGCCGAATGGCCTCCACCTGCACCTATTGTTTATTGTCTATTGTCTATTGAGTGAGGGCCTCATCTGTGATGGGAGAGGGGCACCCCCGTTCCCTAAAGAATGAGGACATCTCGGAGTATGGAACACCTCATCTTGGGTGCAGATGCGGCGTAGATGGTGGAATTGGGAGTAGGGGATAGTCTTTGCAGGAAGCAGGGTGGGAAGAAGTGTAGTCGAGATAGTTGTGGGAGTCGGTTTATTTGCAATAGTCTATTTCCTATGATGAAGACTGTGAGATCAAGAAAGGGGAGGGGGTGTTGGAGATGGTCCAAGTAAATTTGAGTGCAGGATGAAAATTGGTGATGGAGTTGATGAAGTCCATGAGTTCTGCATGGGTGCAGGAAGTAGTCATCAATGTAACAGAGATAGAGTTTGGGGATAGGGCCAGTATACATCTGGAACAGAGATTGTTCAACGTACCCTACAATGAGGCAGGCATAGCTGGGGCCCATGCGGGTGCCCATAGCTACGCCTTAGACTTGGAAGAAGTGGGGGTAGTCAAAGGAGTTGTTGAGGGTGAGGACCAGCTCCACTAGGTGAAGTAGAGTGTTAGTAGAGGTAACTTGGATGGTTCAGCGGCCGAGGAAGAAACGGAGGGCTTTAAGGCGATCAACCTGAAGTCGTTGTGCACGTGGGCACGAATGACGTCGGGCGGAAGAGGAAGGAGGTGCTACAGCGGGAGTTTAGAGAGTTGGGAAAAGCACTGAGAAGTAGGACGTCGAAGGTAGTTATCTCTGGACTGCTACCGGTACCTCGTGCTGGTGAGGCCAGGAACAGAGAGATAGAGGGTATGAATTTATGGCTGAGGGACTGGTGCAGAGAGCAGGGGTTTAGATTTCTGGACCACTGGGATCTCTTCTGGGCTAGGGGTGACTTGTACAAAAGGGACGGGTTGCATCTTAACAGCAGGGGGACAAACATTCTGGCAGGCAGGTTTGCTAGTGTGACACCTGTGGCTTTAAACTAAGTAGTGGGGGGGAGGGGTTAACAAATTGTGAATATGAAGATGAGGTAAAAGGGAATACAGGAGATATTGCAAAAGACTCTCGGAAGAATGGGAACAGAAGTTCTAGAGCGGAAAAGAAATTAAGGGCAGGGCCAATTGTGAATGATGTGAGAGGGGAGGTAAATACAGAAGTTAAAGTGTTGTACTTAAATGCGCGTAGTATAAAAAATAAAGTGGATGAGCTTGAGGCTCAGTTAGTCATGGGCAAGTATGATGTTGTAGGGATCACTGAGACATGGCTACAAGAGGACCAGGGCTGGGAACTGAATATTCAGGGGTACACAACGTATAGAAAAGACAGACAGGTGGGCAGAGGGGGTGGGGTTGCTCTGATGGTAAGGAATGATATTCATTCCCTTGCAAGGGGTGACATAGAATCAGGAGATGTTGAATCAGTATGGATAGAAATGAGAAATTGTAAGGGTAAAAAGACCCTAATGGGAGTTATCTATAGGCCCCCAAACAGTAGCCTCGACATGGGGTGCAAGTTGAATCAGGAGATAAAATTGGCGTGTCAAAAATGTAATGCTACGGTGGTTATGGGAGATTTCAACATGCAGGTAGACTGGGAAAATCAGGTTGGAAATGGACCCCAGGAAAGAGAGTTTGTAGAGTGCCTTCGAGATGGATTCTTAGAACAGCTTGTACTGGAGCCTACCAGGGAGAAGGCAATTCTGGATTTAGTGTTGTGTAATGATCCTGATCTGATAAGGGGACTAGAGGTAAAAGAGCCATTAGGAGGCAGTGATCACAACATGATAAGTTTTACTCTGCAAATGGAAAGGCAGAAGGGAAAATCGGAAGTGTCGGTATTACAGTATAGCAAAGGGGATTACAGAGGCATGAGGCGGGAGCTGGCCAAAATTGATTGGAAGGAGGCCCTAGCAGGGAAGACGGTAGAACAGCAATGGCAGGTATTCCTGGGAATAATGCAGAGGTTGCAGGATCAATTTATTCCAAAGAGGTGGAAAGACTCTAAGGGGAGTAAGAGACACCTGTGGCTGACAAGGGAAGTCAGGGACAGCATAAAAATTAAGGAGAGGAAGTATAACATAGCAAAGAAGAGTGGGAAGACAGAGGATTGGGACTCTTTTAAAGAGCAACAAAAGTTAACTAAAAAGGCAATACGGGGAGAAAAGATGAGGTACGAGGGTAAACTAGCCAATAATATAAAGGAGGATAGCAAAAGTTTTTTTAGGTACGTGAAGAGGAAAAAAATAGTCAAGGCAAATGTGGGTCCCTTGAAGACAGAAGCAGGGGAATTTATTATGGGGAACAAAGAAATGGCAGACGAGTTAAACCGTTACTTTGGATCTGTCTTCACTGAGGAAGATACACACAATCTCCCAAATGTTCTAGGGGCCGGAGAACCTAGGGTGATGGAGGAACTGAAGGAAATCCACATTAGGCAGGAAATGGTTTTGGGTAGACTGATGGGACTGAAGGCTGATAAATCCCCAGGGCCTGATGGTCTGCATCCCAGAGTACTTAAGGAGGTGGCTCTAGAAATAGTGGAAGCATTGGAGATCATTTTTCAATGTTCTATAGATTCAGGATCAGTTCCTGTGGATTGGAGGATAGCAAATGTTATCCCACTTTTTAAGAAAGGAGGGAGAGAGAAAACGGGTAATTATAGACCAGTTAGTCTGACATCAGTGGTGGGGAAGATGCTGGAGTCAATTATAAAAGACAAAATTGCTGAGCATTTGGATAGCAGTAACGGGATCATTCCGAGTCAGCATGGATTTACGAAGGGGAAATCATGCTTGACAAATCTACTGGAATTTTTTGAGGATGTAACTAGGAAAATTGACAAGGGAGAGTCAGTGGATGTGGTGTACCTCGACTTTCAGAAAGCCTTCGACAAGGTCCCACATAGGAGATTAGTGGACAAAATTAGGGCACATGGTATTGGGGGTAGGGTACTGACATGGATAGAAAATTGGTTGACAGACAGAAAGCAAAGAGTGGGGATAAATGGGTCCCTTTCGGAATGGCAGGCAGTGACCAGTGGGGTACCGCAAGGTTCGGTGCTGGGACCCCAGCTATTTACGATATACATTAATGACTTAGACGAAGGGATTAAAAGTACCATTAGCAAATTTGCAGATGATACTAAGTTGGGGGGTAGTGTGAATTGTGAGGAAGATGCAATAAGGCTGCAGGGTGACTTGGACAGGTTGTGTGAGTGGGCGGATACATGGCAGATGCAGTTTAATGTAGATAAGTGTGAGGTTATTCACTTTGGAAGTAAGAATAGAAAGGCAGATTATTATCTGAATGGTGTCAAGTTAGGAGGAGGGGGAGTTCAACGAGATCTGGGTGTCCTAGTGCATCAGTCAATGAAAGGAAGCATGCAGGTTCAGCAGGCAGTGAAGAAAGCCAATGGAATGTTGGCCTTCGTAACAAGAGGAGTTGAGTATAGGAGCAAAGAGGTCTTTCTACAGTTGTACCGGGCCCTGGTGAGACCGCACCTGGAGTACTGTGTGCAGTTTTGGTCTCCAAATTTGAGGAAGGATGTTCTTGCTATGGAGGGCGTGCAGCGTAGGTTCACTAGGTTAATTCCCGGAATGGCGGGACTGTCGTATGTTGAAAGGCTGGAGCGATTGGGCTTGTATACACTGGAATTTAGAAGGATGAGGGGGGATCTTATTGAAACATATAAGATAATTAGGGGATTGGACACATTAGAGGCAGATAACATGTTCCCAATGTTGGGGGAGTCCAGAACAAGGGGCCACAGTTTGAGAATAAGGGGTAGGCCATTTAGAACGGAGATGAGGAAGAACTTTTTCAGTCAGAGGGTGGTGAAGGTGTGGAATTCTCTGCCTCAGAAGGCAGTGGAGGCCAGTTCGTTGGATGCTTTCAAGAGAGAGCTGGATAGAGCTCTTAAGGATTGCGGAGTAAGGGGGTATGGGGAGAAGGCAGGAACGGGGTACTGATTGAGAGTGATCAGCCATGATCGCATTGAATGGCGGTGCTGGCTCGAAGGGCTGAATGGCCTACTCCTGCACCTATTGTCTATTGTCTATTGTCTATTGTCTAAGGCCTTCCTGGTGGGGGATGGTTGCCTTTCCACTGACTGGTTAGCACGTAACAAAAACTTTTCAATGTATCTCGGTACACGTGTCAGTAAACTGAACTAAACAAACTAAGCAGGCTACATATCAGGTTGGGACTCTCTCTTTTTTTAATTATTCAGCCCACATTCCCATTAACTCTCTCCGCAGATTCTACCACTCACCAACGTACTGAAGCAAATTTACAGTGGTTGGCTAATCCACCAGGTCACATGTCTTTGGGATTGGGAGGAAACTGGAGCACCAGGAGGAAATTCATGCAGTCACAGGGAGATCATGCAAACTCCACACAGAGTATTCAAGGTCAAGATTGAACCCGCGTCTCTGACGTTGTGAGGCAACGGTTCTACTAGCTGCACCACTTACTAAACTTGCCTGCCTCTCTTCTCTTTAATCCATTAAGACATACCTTAAAATCTACTCGTCTGGCAAACCTTTGGTCATCTGTGCCTCTTTATTTGTTTAGCATCAGTCTTGTCTGATAGCACTGTGGAGAGGCGGCGCGAGCTTTCACTGTGTGATGAAGAGAGTGAGGTGTAGGTTCATCAGATTGTTTCCTGGAATGACAGGTTTATCGTCGGCACGGCGATTCAGCAGGCAGGGCCTGCGCTTCCTTGATGTTAGAATAATGAAAGATGATCTCATTGAAATGTGCAAAATTCTTACAAGTCTTGACAGGGTAGATGCAAGGATGATGCATCGCTGGCTGTGCTGTGTAGATGCAGGGGTCACAGCTTCAACATAAGAGGGAGGGGGTGGCAAAGCATTAGATCCGAGATGAGAAGACATCTCTTCACCCAGATCATGGTGAACTCCTCGGAAGCTAAAGTGGTGCGGAGGCTCAATTGTCCAGTATATTCAGGATAAAGATTGATTATTGTGATTCACACGATTTTTGGATATCGAGCGAATCAAGGGATGTGGGATTAGTGCAATTTATCGCAATAAATTCTCTGCAATTTATTTTTTTTAGATTTAGAGATACAGCGCAGAAACAGGCCCTTCGGCCCACCGGGTCCGCGCCGCCCAGCGATCCCCGCACACTAACACTATCCTACTAGGGATAATTTTTACATTTGCCCAGTCAATTAACCTACAAACCTGTACGTCTTTGGAGTGTGGGAGGAAACCGAAGATCTCGGAGAAAACCCACGCAGGTCACGGGGAGAACGTACAAACTCCGTACAGTACAGCACCCATTGTCAGGATCGAACCTGAGTCGACGGCGCTGCATTCGCTGTAAGGCAGCAACTCTACCGATGCGCCACCGTGCCGCTCCATTATTCTCTCTCATGTGGAGGTAAAAGATCAGCCCTGGCAGGCAGGCACGAGAGGCCAAAGAGTCTCTCCTGCTTCTTATGTTCTTATATGACAGGTGCTATGTAAATTCAAGTTGTGGTCGTTCTAGCTCCTGGGGAAGTAGGGCACTGTCCAAAAACATTCCAAAAACAAAACGCAACGAGCTACACACAGACAACACACTTCTGGCCCATTGTTTATATTTGGGATGCCGCACGGGCGGGAATGGTGGCATTCTGTGATTAATTCTACCACCGATGCCCTGCCTCCCTTTTGTAAAAGAGACACTAACCTAGGGCCCTTCCTGGTCCCCCAGGCGGACATGAGGGATTGCATATCACTCTTCTGAAGAGGAGAGGTGAGTTTCCTCCAGTGTCCTTGAACCAACAACACCAACATTGCTTGGTCGTTATCACTGTGGGATCTTGCTCTATGTAAATTGGCTGCAGCGTCTCCTCTGTTACGTCAGTAATAAACTCTCTCCCTAACAGCATCGTGCGTATACCCACACCTCAAGGACTGCAACGGTTCAAGAAGGCAGCTCACCACCACCTTCTTAAGGGCAACTGGGAATGGGCAATTAAATGCTGGCTCAGCCTTTGAATGAAGATTGTAAAAAAAAATCAATGCAGAGTTTAGAGAAGGATCCCTGAAGAAGAGGCCTGACCTGAGACGTCACCTATACCTTTTCTCTAGAGATGCTGCCTGACCCGCTACGTTACTCTAGCACTTTGTGCCTATCCTCAGTGCAAGAGTAGTTAAGGTAATGGAAGCAAGGCAGATGAATGTGGTGAGGTTATCTAGCTGATTGGGGGAACAGGCGAAAGGTATTCGATGGTTTACCTTTGTTCCAGTGGAATTAACTGCAATGTGCATGAGAATGAAACATAGAAACATAGAAAATAGGTGCAGGAGTAGGCCATTCGGCCCTTCGATATAATCATGGTTGATCATCCAACTCAGTATCCTGTACCTGCCTTCTCTCCATACCCCCTGATCCCTTTAGCCACAAGGGCCACATCTAACTCCCTCTTAAATATAGCCAATGAACTGGCCTCAACTACCCTCTGTGGCAGAGAATTCCACAGATTCACCACTCTCTGTGTGAAAAAAGGGTGTGCATATCGATGAGCTGCTCGTCAGATTGCCTTCCCCCGACTGATTGCACATCCATTCGCCATATAATCTCAGTTATACATACAGACATGCATACATCACAGCAACAGCAGCACTCTGCACCCCCCCACCGCCACCATGATCGATGAAATAAGAGGATTTAGAAGTACCAGGGGATGAAGGAGTCGGTGAACCACAATAATCATCTTTAAAAGGCAAACACAGTAAGAGAGTTTGCAATTGGCACAATTCCCAGCCTCAGGAAATCCCAAAGTACCTTGCTCACTAATAAGTTGTGGCACAGAGGCACAGCCATTCAGCCCAAAGTGCTCCTACCAGCTCCCAGCAGAGCAATCCCATCAGTGTGGCTCCCCCACTCGTGTCCCTCTGTCTCTGCAATTTATCCTCTCCCACATGCCATCAATTCAGCTTCCTTCAGGGAATTCATCCTCAGCAGTCACCATGTCTGTGGGATGGAACTGGAGTACCTGGGGGAAATTCATGCAGTCTTAGGGAGAGCGTGCAAACTCCACACGGACAGCCCGGGGGTTAGAGAGCTGAGACATTGTGAACATCTGTACTTGCCAAGCCATTGTGCTACCCAGAGCCAATTATGTGCTTCTGAAAAGCAGTCACAGTTGTATAGGAGCTAACATGCTGGCCAATATGTATATGGAAAGATTCCATGCATTGTAACACCATGATGGTCAGAAAATGCCTGAGGAATTTAATGCAATTGAAAATGCACTTTTCCCAGTCTCAAAAGCGATCCTGACTATTCCCAGTCATTTACATTGGTCCAGTGATCGTGCCCCATCCCAAGTCCTGATTTTAGCATCGGATGTACAGCACCTCACAGGTAGCACTCTTGTCAGAATCGGACCCCGTTTTCACAAGACAGTCATTTCAGATTGAATCAATTTTATCAATGCGGCATTGAACTGGACCCCACTAAGAATCTCTTATCATTCACACCGACATTTGGCACCTTAGTGTCAGCATCCTTTCACCTTTCTACCCCTGATCCCTCCCCATCTCAATTAACGGCCCCTTACCTTGCCTGCACCCTTAATTGGAGCTGGATCCAAACGTTCAACCCCTAATGGCCCCAATCCTCCAAGTCTCAATGGTTCTGACCAATCCTAAACCCTCAAGGTCCCTAATGACCAAAACACCTCACAAAATGCACCAATGTCCTATTCATTGTAACACCAATCCAAACCGTAATAATCAATCCAACTCACACACTTTATCCTTGTTCCATCCATACATTACCCACCTCTTTGGTCTAGGTTGGGCCCACAACTCCCAGCTCAGCCTTCCCTCTATCACATTCCCTCTTTGCCCTGGGCACCACTGGAGTTTGATTTCAGTGCACTTTAGAAACCCTTGCCTAAGGCACCAGGGAGAATTTTTCCGAATAGTGGCCAAAGTCCAACTGACATGGCAGGTGGGAACATTGGGTTCACCAGGTATCTGAAATATGGCATCTCTGACAGAACATGAAGTCTTCAGTACTACCCTGGCGTGCAGGTCCAAATTGTGCAGTCAGGAAAGCTGGGAATGGAATGAAAATAAATTCCCTTCAATATATCCTTACCAAAGAGCCCTTTGAAAATGTGCTGCCCCTGGTGTAATTAATAAAGAACACTCGAGTGAGAGGTTGCGGCATGTAATAGAATTGGCAAGCAGGGAACAGATCCATCAGAAAACTCGTTCAGCTCTCTGCAGGCAGAACCACAGTGAAATCTCTTAATTAAAGGAAATGGCAAAGGTGATGAGAAGAGACCCACAGAAAGGGCCCTAACGGCACACAGATTAGGACAGAGCAAATCCAATTAGCTGAGCATATTAAATGAACCCAGGTTAGGGAGGTTTTGGGCAGAGAGAGGGCTGTAATTTTTCAGTGAGGAAATCTCTCTCACTGCTCTGTGTCCAGTCAATGGGTCAGGAAACAGGTCAACGAGAGGGAGGAGGCGATTGCTGAGGATGGAAGAGCGGCTAAAAGAGAAGAGAAGGAATGCGACCAGGAGATAGATACAGTGACGTAGGAGGAGGCAGGAGTAAGGGAGGAGGGAAGGAGCAGGAGGAATCAGGGAATAGAGAAGAGATGGAGGAGGAGTCGGAGAGGATGAGGGAATGAAGGACGGAAGGAGGAGAAATAGACAAAGAGGAGAAAGGGTGGGAATATGAGGAGGGAGGAAGGTGTGAGTGAGGGGATGGAGGGAAGATGGGGAATGGGTGCTGGAGGATAGTATGGATGAGAGGATGAAAACGTAGGAGGAGAGTGGGAGCAGGAAGGTATGGATGAAGGGATGGTGATTGAGGGAAGATGTCGGAGGAGAAAATTGCGGAGAGTGGAGGGAGAGTTAAACAGGAGGAAGGGGCTGGGAAGTGGGTGGGAAGAAATAGGTTAACAGTTTCACAATCAGTCCCAGTCATGGCTCTTGGGATGGGAGGGATTGAAGAGACTTCATGACAACCCACTCTGACAGTTTTTGATCTGGAAACTGAATGAAAATGTAACATGTGCCGAGATGAATTAAATATTAAAAAATTCCCCCAGAACAGTTATCGAACTGCTTCGTGTAAGCTTTTTGAATCAAAGGTCTAGGGGACTCATTTTGCAGCTTTTTTATGTCTTTGCGAAGTTTAATGGTAATTTTTGGAGTTTGCATTCCCACTGGAGTCTGAGTCAGGCAATTTAGCTGGACTCGGAGCTTGCAGGAGAGGCTGGTGCCTCAGGAGCAGCCTGCAGGAGATGAAACTCCTTCAATCCCCCGCCACTGAGCTGCTTTCAATAATGATGAATTCTTTTTAAACGGCTCTGCAAGATCCATCTAGTTATGCTGACGGCCTTCAGACAGGCAACAATCAGTAATCAAAGAGAGAAAGGCTTGATTTTGATATCCCCATCGCCACCTCGGGTCCCCAGTGCAGTCTAATTTGGTAGGCTTTTGTTACCACGTCGAAAGATGGCAACGACTTTGTGTACAATAGATGAATAGGCCAGTAAGTCAACCCACTGCCCTTTCACCCCTGGGCCAGTGAGTCAAAACATTGCCCTTTCACCCTGGCCCAGTAAATCAATACGCAGCCTTTCACCCCCTGGGCCAGTGAACCAATACACTACCACAGAGTCACAGTGACATAATGCACAGAGCCAGGCCTTTCAGCCCATCAATAATAATCCCATTTGCCTTCATGAGCACCGTGTCCTTACATGCCTTGCCTATTTAATTGCCCGTCCAGTGCCACTGAGACATAGTGATTGTATCTAATTCCAACACCTTCTCTGGCAGTGAGTTCAAGATATCAACCACTCTCTATGCAAATATCTATATAATTATCTTGCAACATAACATGTTTGGCCTACTCTTATATTCCCTTATATTCTGCGCCCTGACCTGTGAAGGCAAGCATGCCATATGCCTTCTTCACCACTCCATCCATTGTCTTGCCACTTTCTGTAAACTATGGACTTGGACCCCATCAATATTCCCCAATGCCCTACCATTTGCTACATATGTCCTACCCGGTTTTAAATGCACCACCTTGCACGTGTTGGGAATTAATCCCATCTGCTGGTGTTTTGTCCAAATTTCCATCTGATCTGTATTGTCCTGCAGCCTTATACAACTTTTTTCACTGTCCACAACATCACCAATTTTCATATTAGACAATAGACAATAGGTGCAGGAGGAGGCCATTCGCCCCTTCGAGGCAACACCGCCATTCAATGTGATCATGGCTGATCATCCACAATCAGTACCCCTTTCCTGCCCTCTCCCCATACCCCCTGACTCCGCTATCATTAAGAGCTCTATCTAACTTTCTCCTGAAAGCATCCAGAGAATTGGCCTCCACTGCCTTTTGAGGCATTGTTCCCTTTGGAAATGGTGCATTTTCAAGGGAAGGAGAAGGGCTGGCACGAATATAGTTTTTATTCAATCCAGACTTGCATGCTATTAAAAAGAACAGTGTAAAGTGAGAGGAAAGACTTTTCATCCCTGGGCCAGTGAGTCCACAGACTGACCTTTCACTTCTGGGTTGGAGGATCTCTCCAGTGATAGAAAATGAGAGGGATGTGGAGGATTTTCAGTGTGTTTGATTCTACATAGTTCAGCCTCATGTTGAGTTATCTCATCATTATACAGGGCAGTGAAAGAAAGTGTGCCATAGTGCAGCACTGTAACTCCAATTTAGTGTTGTCCATCCCCACCTCTGGCCCATCAGGTGAGAGGTCTGAGCCCCACTCCGACCTCTGCCAATGATTATGGAACCCATCGAACTCTCCATCAACGCAGGACTAACCACCCTTAGGCTGGTTAAGGGGCTTTCACCTGGACCTTTGAATCAGGTCTCCAACAAGAAAAAGTGGGGACCCAATGATGTAACACATGTAGTGCAGAGGGCTCAGTTGAGAAGTTTGATCCCTGCCTATGCTACTGGGGTCACTACAGGTGAAACCCGTGTGCATGGGCTATAACATGTGTTGTGCTGGCCACAGGATTGGTGTGGTTGGAAATGAGGAGTGACACAGACTGAAGCTAATTTTTTGCAGAAAATTATACTGTATATGCTGCACTGGACCAAAGAGTCATGGAGTCACAGATAAATGCCCTTCAGCTCATTGAGACTCTGCCACCCATTTATACTAATCCTACTTTAATCTTATTGTATTCTCCCAATGTTTCATTAACACCTCCTCCCACCCTGTTTCTACCTCCAACCTGCACACCAGGGGCAATTTACATCAGCCTCTTTTCCCAGTAAAAACCATAATAACTCATGAGAAGGAAGGAACTGCAGATGCTGGATTACAGCGAAGATAGACACAAAATGCTGGAGTAACTCAGCTGGACAGGCAGCATCTCGGCCTGAAAAGTCACCCATAAAAACTCATGCCTCTTAAGTCCCTATCCACCGCATCCTAATACATGGCATCCCTGTGTGGTACCTCAGCTGCACGGAGGCAGAAAGGAATGCTCTTCAGCGGGTAGTCCATAGAGCTCAGAGGACCATCGGAACACAGCTACCAGCCTTGGAGGGCATCTACAACACACGATGCCTCAGAAAAGCCACCAGCATCCACAAAGACTCTTCACACCCCTGCAACAGTCTGTTCGAACTCCTTCCATCGGGCAGACAATACAAGGCCTTCTACGCCCGCACCTCCAGACTCAGGAACAGCTTCATCCCCAGGGCCATAGCTGCTATGAACCGGTCCTGCTGAGCCGGATGGTCACATCGCACAGTGATCCGGCACAGATCTACTTGCACTTTATTCTGTCTTAAAACTGTTACAATTTGTTTCGTTGGGTTGTTGTTGTTTAAATTAATTAAATTATTGCATCGTATGGGAGGCGCATTCCCAATCTCGTTGTACCCCTGTACAATGACAATAAAGATATATTGTATTGTATTGTATTGTATCAATTCCATCTCCCCCGACTCTTAAGCCCTCTACTAATAGAATCAATTTGTCCTGACCACTTGTGCAATGTCCTGGTCGAGTTTGAATGTCTCGAGTAAACATCCTTAACAATCTGGCTTCTAAAAGAAGCCAAACCAATGTCCCGAGGGTCTGGTATAATTCTCTTCTGCCCCAGCAATATGATTGTTGTTGACAAGACAGGAAGTTGCTTCCTTAGCATTAGAGACCACGTGGAGACACTGGAGCATGTGACCAGGGGGAATAACTGGCAGCTGACAAAATTCCAGCAGCAGAATTTATTCTATGCAACTACCCAGCGAGGCCCCTTAATAGTCCTTAACTGAAAGCCTAGCGCAGGCGGAGGAGACAGGGAATGTCAGAGTGTGTCAAGGAGAAATGCACAGAGACAGGTATAGAAACTAATCCAATAAGAGAGGAGCGCTGTGTGAGGCAGGCCCAAAATGAGACAGGCAATGACAGGCAGACTCCGGGAATAGTGAGGAGCCCCTCTGGACCTCACCAAGAGGATCTTTGTCAAGTGATCCAGTCCAATGAGAAGCCAGTTTGTCAGCATGATTATCAGTGAAGTGTCGCAGCCTGACACTTCATAGTTGGAGATGACAAGAGAGAAGCTGGGGATGAGAAAGATCGAGACACAGAACGGGGAAGAGCTGCCGAGGGAGAGATTATGGATAAAGTTTGCCGAGAGCGCGGATGGGAAAGGGAGACAAAGTGAGGGGGAAAGCGCGCGACGATGAAAAATTGGAGGTCGGGGAATTAGGTTAGACCATTTAATTGTTAGAGGGAGAGGGAGATTTTGAAAGAGAGTGAAGGAAGGAGAAGGAGTGAGGGTGAGGCATTTAGAAAGGGCACACAAGAGACTGCGGATGCTGGAATCTGGAGCAGAAATAAACTGCTGGAGAAACACAGCAGGGCAGGCCGCATCTGCAGAGGCAGAGGGATGGTCAATATTTCAGGCCGAGACCCTGCATGCAGACCCTCTGATGCAGATTTCTGATGCAGGGTCTTGACCTGAAATGTCAGCAGTCCCCCTGCCTCCACAGATGCTGCCTGAATTCCTCCAGCAGTTTGTTTTTTTATGCCCGCATTATGATAGCCCGGCTATGGACCCAGGTTATGGTATCTAGTATGGCTACAATGAATGTCGGGGGAAAGGTCATAGAGCAATTGTTGATGATAATTTCTGTCTCTTGATTTTTGCAACCATATGCAACAAGGACTTGACGACATGGAACAGGTCTGTTGGTGATGAGATTTCATTGCAATATTGTTATCCATTCAGCCTGTACATTGTTCTTCACGCTTAATCGGGGTGTATCGATGGAGCCTCTCCCACTGTGATTACAGAGGGTGCACATAAGAAAGTGAGGTGGATGGTGAATGCAAAATATAAAGAAGAAAGAGTGAATGAGATAACAGTGATAAGAAATGAAAGAGCAAATGGATATAAATTCATGCTGGACTCAAAATGTCCGCACGTCACATCAGCTGCGTACCTCCACTCTTAAGTCGGTGGTGGGTTTAACACATTTACTGCACACACTGAGCCTTCCCGGTAACAAGTCCCCAACCAAAGTCCGCAACAGGACCCTTCATGGCAAGGGTTTGACCAGAGTGAATTTCTAAGGTGTGATATCCACAGGGTAACACTGCCATGTACTGCAGGAGCTTACCACAGGTTTCATCTTTCTTTTTTCAAGAAGCCAGCCACAGAGCCCTGACATTGTGCAGCCCGAACTCCAACCAAGGGTGAAATATGCCACAGTGCTTCAGCGTGTCTCCGGAACTGACCACACACCAAAAACCCCTGAACAAGATGTACGAGCAAAACCATGACACCTATTAAAGCTTGCTGTGAACCTGTCAATCTTCCTTCCTGAGAGCGGATGCCATGTTCCATAGGCATAATTGGTTGTGATGGGCAGCTGTCAGTTTGATCGGGACTCACTAAACGATAGACCCACATCCGCAGTGTCAAAAGCAGGAAGGAGTGTGAGTTATTATTGTAACAAAAGTGTTTTGCCTGTAGCTTGAGATTTATGAGTTCCATTCTGACAAACCGCGCTGCATAATATAATTGGGAGTAAAATTGTAGCCGGCAAAAGAGCTGGATTAAAATCAGAAGATAGTCCCATAAATCATCCCACCTAATTCAACACACCAAACATTTTGGACCTGCTGGAGTTAGGATGCCTGATAAATCCCTGTGTCGGTGGCAAGCTGCTCCTTCATTCCAGCCAAGGTTCAGTTTTGCTTGAAGGATCAGGGCATGAGTCAACGTTGATGAAGAAAATCTCTGTAACGGCAGTGCCAATCAATGATAGGCGCAGCTGGTCAATCTATGGGTGCCAGCCTAAACGAGCCGTCATTGTGAGTGAGATGACCATCTTAGAGCTGCACCCTTCACATCTGATCTGATCAGCGCTGTTGAGAGGCACAGGCTAAGTACCGACAAACACCAGGGAAAGCATTGGCCTCTCCCTGGTTCTCCACCTGTGTGGTCATGGGAGGTTCGGTCTTAAGCCCTTTTATGCCTCTTAAGACCTTGGGCCATGGAAGGGAGGCTCTTGCAGCTCTTGAGAGTGGACTCAGTTATTGCTGGGCCTCATCAGTGAAGGGGCAGCAGGTTACCCACATGCTTCTGTCTATCCCCACCTCTCCCTACCCCCACCTCCTCAACAACCCTAGGAAGTCATGCTCTCCAGCAGGTCACAAGTAAGGCTGTTTTTCCCATGGCTAATCATATGGGTGAGTGCCACAGCAAACCCAAGGATGCCCGCACATCCATCCTTTCCAGACATACCTACCACCTAACGTAACTGGATAATACTTTTTCTCCTCTTCTCTTGCCACCACTGGGGTTTTGGGGCTAAATATGATGATCTCACACCTGGCTTATCATGATTAAGCATTTACCCATTGAGTCATCAGGAGCACTAGAGTCTGTTTTGCAGATCGATAATTACTCACATTACAATTAGATAATGTCTTATACGTGATTGTATGGTATCAGGATTGTTAGGAAGACATGGCTTAATTCTCATGGAAACAGATTATATGTGTATATTTTCTATGGACCAGGCCAAAGTCCAAACCTTAAAGTAAGCAAAGCAAAGAAATTAAAAGAAAAATTTGGACTTACCGTTTCAATTTCGTTGTCCAATTGTAGATCACACTTTTACAATGGCTTGTCGTCAGAATGAAAATGGCTGTAAATCTCCAAAATGCACCAGTAAACTCAATGAAATGGCATCACATCACTCAAAATGGCTGCTGCATCACTCAAAATGGCTGCTGTATCATTCAAAATGGCTGCTGTATCACTCAAAATGACTGTGTCACTCAAAACGTCTCCCTGACCTGTCTACACATATGAAAAGGTGAAAAGAAGAGCCTGTGCGCCAGCCAATGATATCTCAGCTGCCCCAGTTTGTGCTGTACCCTTTATTGATTTTGATTTTGGACTCATCCATCAATTAGCATGCTCTGTGCCAACAAATTCTAAAGTTAGGTCAAAAGTGTGCCAGTAAAATACAGGCCACTGAACAGATTTAATCTCTAAACATGAATGATGCAGAAACCAAGATGCAAACAAAGGGCGAATCTACAACCATCTAGGAATGACTTGGAGTTTCAAGGGATCCATTTTAAACCTCCATAATACTACAAACCCTGGATCAAAATCATAGTCATTCAAAAATATTTTCTCTTTAAATTTTCTTTGAACATTATTGGGAAGACAGGCTCTTTGACCTGGAATGTGTCATCCACTTAGACAAGAAGATCTGTTGACTTGTCAAAGGAGCTGGAAGGGCAGGAAAACCATTCCTGGCAATTTATAACAGGTGTGATGGAAGGTGGGAGGTCTTGTGATGAAATCTCCTGGGACTGGTCCAAACTTGGCAACGTTGGTTGCAGGGGAAGGATGGACTGGCAATGTATTTGCTGTCGGCTTGGTGAAAAGAATGAAACTACCTGCAATGTGCCTGGCACCTGTCCACCAATGGAATTGTCAAGTGTAGTCTCCAAGCTGGGGCCATCACCTCAGTGTAACTGTAGCAATTACTGTTATGCCACATAGCAGCAGAAGGGGATCTTGCAATTTGAAGGGTTCCTGCAGACTGAGCTGCCAGATATCCCTTTGTTAGATTTGCATGATTTTCAGTGTTATGCTCAGAAACATATCAAATGAAAATGACATTTGATTTTCTTTTAAAATGCTTAATTTTCAACACTTAATTTTCCATCTTCCTTTTGTGGTCGAGGAAGATTTGGGATTCACTGTATTCTGGACTCTTATGTTTTTGTGAATAATCCTGATGCTTGAAATATCACAGGCATTGACAGACCCAGTGGACCAACTGGTCTTTCCCTCCCCGTCACTGTTCCTCTTAGCCTTATAACCTGGAGCTCTCGCTGAACAATAACCATCAATAGCATTCCTGAACTCACGGTAATATGTTCCCTGCTCGCTAAACGTTCCCTGAGGGAGATGCATCTATTCCACTGTGAATAGCCGGAAGAGCTTTTATTTTATTCTCCTCTCCTTGAACCAGAGGCAGGGCTGAGGAAGCACTGAGAGAATTGAAATAAATAGGATGACCTTCACTCTAAATGTTCAATAGATAGCTCCTAATCCTGCATTTATAACTGTAACAGGAAGCAATGCAAGAGGCTATTTGGGGCAACATTCCCAGCTTCCTTTTTGATCTGAGAAATAGCACAACTGAGGGAAAGAAGTGAAAAGAAGATCGATGATCATTTTACCCCCAAGAACCCCCTGGTCAGGTCTTGCCCAGTTTTCTTCAACTGGAATGATGACCAACTAGGTTCAGTTTACTCGCTATGGGCGGCCTCTTCGGCATTTGTCAAGGTTTTGCAAAGTCCTGGACTAATGGGTGGGAGCTCACAACATGAAACCAGAAAATATTTTTGGCTGATTAAGATACGAACAGTGAGCATCTAAATCAGCACCAGGGATATACACAATCCAATTATCCCCAGTGTGCCCAAATACAAATCAGCACACAGTTGGTTGGGAAGACCCTGCCAAGTTTAGTCAACGCAATATGTTTCCTTATTATGCAGTTATTAAAGGGTTAAGTTGTACCTATGGTTACTTATAAAGGGAAACCATGCTAAAATAATGCTAAAATATGCTAAAATAACTTTGCACTTGATTACATTGGGAAGCTTTTTCAGGCAGATCAACTTCTCCTGACTAGTGAGAGGAATTATGGTCCAAGCATTGAGATGCATTGGCGAATGCTTCTTTCCCATCAAAACCCATTAGAAATAAGTTTACAGCATACAATAACTCACTTGGAGACAGCTTGTTCTCTTCTCAAATCCCAGGAGTTGGGGCACAACTAGAAATGACACTCTGGATGGCTCCACTCCTCTCCAAATCTATTGTAAATTGGGACAAATCCTAGACTAACTCACTTGCAATTATATTTGAAGGTGATTAGGATCTTGTTCAAGATAGGATAGCATCTTAAACTCCCCCTTTCCACTCCGGGAGCATATGAATTAGGAATTAATTATTGTAGCTGTATACCCCCCACCCTTAAATCAGGGCAGGTTTTGTCCTAAAACAAAAACAAGTATTTTGTCTTTATCTGTTGTTTAGTAACTTCTTATTTTTCTTCTTGCCATGCATAATCTCTTCCTTAAACTCAAACTCATCAATTGTTCTCCAGTCCAGAATAATTATTTTACCTTCTCTACTCTCTGTTATGCTTTCTTTAAACTATTGCCTGGACCTGATTCCAAATGCTGAAGTAACTTTGGTTTTGGACTACTTCCCACACTGAGACAATCCCATGGAAGAGTTAAGGAGAATTCCTCATGGTCATTGTTCTAGTTGAGTGTGATGAGTTGCCACTTGCACTACACCCCGCAGGACCAGCGACCGACTGACTTAAAAAAAGACCACCACCAACCCACCTCTTCAGTTGCACCTCGATATGGAAAATAAGATCCCTTTGGGCAGATACTACAAAGCTTTCAACTTTAGCTTTCATTTACATCTCATGTGGATAACGTTGCCAAGGCCAGCACTTATTGGACACCCCCAAACTATCCTTCCAAAGGTGATGGTGAGTGACCTTCTTGAGTCAGTGCCATCTGTGTGATAAAGATTGATGTCGTAATTCAGGCATTGAAGAGTAAACCAAATTGTTCCGGGTCAGGAGCCCGACGAGGCAAAGCAGTGCAGACTTCCTCAGTGAAGCAGATGGGTATTTGTGTCAGTTCAGTAGTTTCATGGTCTCCATTACTGGTACTGCCATTCCAGATTTAGTAATTAACAGTTCCAGTGTGGAACTTGCAATTTCCAGATCATTAGACCAAACCTCAGATTGCTGGTTTAGTCGTTTAACCACTTCTGCTCCTGTTCTCGTGCAGTATTTCACAGCTTCAGGGTTTTTGATCCATTCCATGCATGTCTATCTGCTGCAAGAGATCACCACTCTAGCGGGATATTTAAGTCTTAAATTAATAAACTCATCATTCTGGGTCTTGTGGCCCTGTTCATTCTGGTTGCAGCAAATGAGTGTTAATTAAATCCATAAATATACCCCCATTGAAAGCAAGACCTTGAACTCTTCATTAACTGATGGCAGTGGACTGGACAGCTCCTCACACATGGCGGTCGCCAATGAATCTCTGGGACAAATGCACAGCTAAACTCTATTTATATACAGATTATTTTTAATCAGCACAAAGCCTAGGTGTGAATGACGAGATAATTAACTTTCAACAGCCCTCAGAATACACAGGCACATGAAGACCTTAAGCTTTACGATTGTTCTCTCCTCTTTACTCCCCCTCTATATTGTTGCGTTTAAGATAATTTTACCATTGGATTTGATTGTTATTCTTCTAATTTTTGAGGTTGACAGCGTTTCTGCTATTTTCTCTCCATGCCCATTATTCATGCATTAATAGTCATAGATTCATAGTCATACAACATGGAAACAGGCCCTTCAGCCCAACTTGCCCCAGCTGACCAACATGTCCCATCTATACTAGTCCCACCAGCCTGTACCTGGTCCATATCCTTCCAAACCTATCCTATCCATGTACCTGTCTAAATGTTTCTTAAACATTGTGATAGGGCCCGCCTCAACTATCTCCTCCATACACCCTTTGTGTAAAATAGTTGCCCCTCAGGTTCCTATTAAATATTTCCACCATCATCTTAAATCTATTTCCTCTGATTCTTGATTCCCATACTCTAGGTAACAGACTGTGCATTACACTATTTATTCCTGGACAATAGGACTTTCACTGAAACCCTGTACAATGCAATCTTCATCAATTGCCTACATATTTTACATTACAATATGGTGGTAGGGTAGCAGTGGCAAGAAGATCATTTTGGACTTTGGGCTGCTAACCGTTAGTGATTTCTAAAGGAATCCTTACTTCTTAACCAACATCTGTTCCTCTTCTTCATAATGTCTGAAGCAAACTATGGAATTCAGGCAGGGAAAAAATAGTTTAGCCACTGAATTCATAGGTATGAACATTGACTTCTCCAACTTTAGATAGTTCCTCTGTTCCTCTCATCCCCTCCCCTTCCCAGTTCTCCCTCTATTTTCCTGTCTCCACCTATATCCTTCCTTTGTCCCGCCCCCCTGACATCAGTCTGAAGAAGGGTCTCGACCCGCAACATCACCCATTCCTTTTCTCTTGAGATGCTGCCTGACCTGCTGAGTTACTCCAGCATTTTGTGAATAAATACCTTCGATTTGTACCAGCATCTGCAGTTATTTTCTTACTCAAACTTGTCCTGGCTACATTGGCATATTTCTAGGTCCAAGTGGCCAAGTTGAGCCACTTCCATTAATAAACCTATGATCAGGAGTTGTCACAACTGGGCAGAAGAGGGACTAGTGTAGATGGGACATGTTGGTCAGCTGGGGCAAGTTAGGCTGAAGGACCTGTTTCCATGCTATATGACTATGAATCTATGACTCTAATAATGCATCATGCAAGCGTGGTCACTGAAGTCAGCAAAAAAAAAACCAGGGTGGGCCTCTGTTAACACGAGTTCCCTCCCTACATTTGTTAACATCGCATTCAAGGCTACCGATAAAACTTACTCTTCACGAGACACTTTAAGCTGCTTCAATTGTGTGATGACATGATGTATGAATGCAAATTAGGCCTAAATACTCTAATATTTCTTCCTCGCACATAAATGGGTCTGTCTAAAACGAATGCAGAAAACTACCATATTCTATAAGCTATTCCCAGATCTCACCCCGTCCTCATCGGCCAGTTGTCCATTTGCAGCTACCCCGCCTCATTGGTGAGTTATTCCCTGTATTCACCCAACCCCATTGGTCAGTTGTCCATCTTTATTTACCAAACCCCATTGGTCAGTTGTCCTCTGCCCTCACCCTATCCCCATTGTTGAATTATCCACTGCCCTCACCCCACCCCCCATTGGTCTGTAACACTGATGTCACGTTCCCTGCTTAATCCAACCAATAACTCTGTTGACCCTTTATTTTTCTCCTCTGCAACCATATTTGGGGCTACTTAAGAGAATCCTTCAGTCACTATTGCCAACTACTTCTCAACATCAGCATTGGCTTGGTATTTTACGAAAATCACAAGATTGCGGATGCTCAAAAACTGAAATAAACCTGGAAAAACTCAGCAGGTCAGTGGTAAGAGAAACAGAGATAATATTTCACGTTGAAGAATGTTCTATGAAAGGGTCTTTCAATTTAGTTTAGAGATACAACGCGGAAACAGACCATTCGGCCCACTGAGTCCGCGCCGACCAGCCATCCCCGCACACCAACACTGTCCTACACACACTAGGGACAATTTACAAATTTGACCAAAGCCAATTAACCTACAAACCTGTATGTCTTTGGAGTGTGGGAGGAAACCGGAGATCCCGGAGAAAAACCCACGCAGGTCACGGGGAGAACGTACAGACAGCACCCGCAGTCAGGATCAAACCCAGGTCTCTGGCGCTGTAATGCAGCAACTACCGCTGTGCCTGCCATCTTTGACCTGAACCATTGACTTAGTTTCTTTTCCACAAATGTTGCCCGATCTGCTCAGTGTTTCCAGCAGCTTCTAATTTAATTAGAACTGTTTTAATTTGGTAAATTGTACAGTTGCTTTGACCTTTTTTTGTGAGCTATGAATTGCATTTGTTTGGGCTTGCGTTATTCAGAGATTGTAAGGGGCTATACTTTCAATCATCAACCCATCCTCCCTCCACCTTCCAAATGTCGAGCAATAGAGGGTTCTGAGTCTGGAAGCCATGTGGTGGTATGCTGCTTATTTTGGTCATATTTGAACAGAAAGTGCTGTGTCTCTTTCTCACAAGATGTATCAGCACTGGGCCCATTGAATTTTAACTATGTGCTCCACATACATTGCACAAAATGGAGATACATCAAATAGACAGAAAACAATGTCTGAGGAATGTATGAAACACTTTCCATTATTAGCAAAACTTTGGACTAAAACATAGATACGGAATAACAAACACTGCAAATGAAGGCTCACATTGTTGAAAATCACTGCAAGATTTTTAGTTACTCAGCTTACAAATTTCAAGGCAGCATGAAGCTTGCACAAAGGAAAGAATAAACAGAATGGAAACAGAAGACAGGGAGATGGCATGGAAGAGGACTGAACAAGGACAAAGCCAGGGGAAGCAATGGTAGAGGGTCAAAGAGAAAGAAAAGGTCTGTTTCAGGTGAGGAAGAGAGACCTCAGGGTAAATTGATTAGCAGTAAAGAATGAAGGCTTAGAGCAGTCGATCAATACCAGAGCATCATTGATATCATAACTAAGTAAGAGCTTCAGGTGTAAAGCAAGTGTCATCTATTCCGCTCTAGAAAGTTAACACAGAATTAAGGAAATACGTAGTCAGGATGGCATTGATGCCTTGCACTTTGCATAGTGTGACCTGTCTGTGGGACTATGAGGGAAAGTGATGGCTCTCTGAACAGATGCGCCGTAGAAATCTGTACACTGGGACAGATCGGGATGCATCTTTATCGGGATGCATCACAGCATGGTTTGGGAACAGCTCCATCCAAGACCGCAATAAATTGCAGAGAATTGTGGACGCAGCCCAGATCATCACACAAACCAACCTCCCTTCTATTTACTCCATTTATACATCACGCTGCCTCGGCAAGGCCACCAGCATTATCAAGGATGAAACGCACACCTCCAGATTCAGGAAACGCACACCTCCAGTTTCGTCCCAGCTGTTATCAGGCAACTGAACCATCCTACCACAACTAGAGAGCAGTCCTGAACTACTATCTACTGTATTGGAGACCCTCAGACTATCTTTGATCAGACTTTACTGGCTTTGTCTTGTACTAAACGTTATTCACGTTATTCGCTTTATCTTGTATCTGTACACTGTGAATGGCGCGATTGTAATCATGTATTGTCTTTCCGCTGACTGGTTAGCACGCAACAAAAGCTTTCCACTGTACCTCGGTCGGTACACATGACAATAAACTAAACTAAACTAACTAACTAACTAACTAACTAAATTGGTAAGCCACTTCCTTGTGAAAAGTGTACGCCTTTGATTCTCAGGCAAATGAGGAGAGGATGTCCTGCAGATTGTACCAGATGACTGTTGATTTCTAACTTGGCTGAATCAGCTCTCATCACACTCTCCGATTTATCAACCAGCTTTCTGCACTCTGCTCCTGAAGATGCCAGCCTACACTGCAATACCAATGGAGCATTCACCAATAGGAGGCTCCTGGCATGGAGTTTAAGTCAGCAGGAATGTGATTTGGTTGAGGAAATAAATGTCAGCTCTTCGGTTCTGTTGGATTAATAGGCAAGTCCAATCTGCCCACTCCTGCAGTGTGCTGTCACACTCTGGCCAATCCTGCTCTTGTTTCTGTCCAGTGAAGGCCAACAGAAGCCATTGTGTAGGTCATGTGCAAAATGGTTTTAGTATAAACACGGTGCTAGTCTCTAATTCATCTACCATTGAGACGATTTAGGCCTGTTGGAGATTCATTTCACCACTCCAATTTCTGCATCACTCCACACAGCAGCACCAACCCTCCACATTCCACAACCAGCACACACAACCACACAGCTTCCACCTTCCCCTCATTACCCCATCTTCTCTACTTTACACCACCCAGACCCACACCACAAAACACTGCACCACCCAGACCGACATTGCACCACCCAAACAGCCTACACACTGCACCACCCACACACACATTCCACGCTGCACCACAAAGACACATACACACACTCCACATTAAACCAACCCACACACCCTGCACACTGCCCTACACACACTCACCCTCCACACTGCCCCCCCCACACACACCCTCCACATTTCACTACCCACACACACACACACTACACACTGCACCACCCACATGCACACACTGCACCACCCACACCCACACTGCACCACACATACACACACCCCACTCACTGACCCACACACACCCTACAAACTGCATCACCCACACACACACCCTACACACTAACCCACACCCACACCCCCCACACTGCACCACCCATACACCCACACCCTCCACAGTGCACCACCCACGTGCACACACCTTACACACGGCACCACACACACGCACGCACACCCTCCACACTGACCCACACACACCCTCCACATTGACCCACACACACACTCCACACTGACCCACACGCACCCTCCACACTGACCCACACACACCCTCCACACTGCCCCACACACACACACACCCTCCACACTGCCCCACACGCGCACACCCTCCACACTGCACCACCCACACACACCCTCCACATTGACCCACCTACGCACCCTCCACACTGCCCCACACGCGCACACCCTCCACACTGCACCACCCACACACACCCTCCACATTGACCCACCTACGCACCCTCCACACTGACCCGCCCACAAACACTCCACACTACACCACCCATAGACCCTTACACACTGAACTACACCCAGAGACACTACATCACCCATACCCCCATACTTTGCACTATCCCACACACCCTCCACATTCCACGACCACCACACACACATATCCTCTGCACCGTGCCACCCACGGACACATTCTGGACCCTCACACTCCATCCTTAATAATTCTTCCACCCCATAAATGACCCAGGTTCTAACTCCTAATATGTTCCTTCCGGAACAGCCACTGAACCAGCACCACAACACTGAGACAGGCCAAGGATTGAGAGCTCATTCTCTGTCCATCAATTTTCCACACTGGGACCTTTCTTGGTGACTGGTGGAAGTACCAGTCACTTGGAGCCTCTTACACCTCCCCAGACCAAAGGTGTTGGCCTTTGCCCCTTTCTCTTGTACGTGATGGCCAGCCGTCTAGTAACTGCCTCCTTACTTCTTCACACCTCTCTCTCTTGTGTAGTTGCTGTTCAAACCCTAACATCTAGTCAGAGGTCTTGCCATAAAATTCTGTTTACTCATTGCTGTTGTGAAGAACATTGGAAATGGCAACGTTCGGCAACTATGTGTTGCTGTGGCAGTAGTCTGGGTCCCTGCTTCACTCCTGGTGAAGTTGTGGTGTAGCTCCAGGGAAATATCCATGCCAACTCTACTCTGAAGGCAATTTACATTTGGACTTGAAGCAATGGACAGGAGGAAGGGATAGGTGGAAAATTGGAAGGACCAACAGGACAGGCAGGCAGAGTGCAGGGAAAAGCTGAATCATTGCTTCCATACGTGGAAGGCAGAGTGGAAGTCACAAAGCTACAAGCCCAGAGGCTCTGCTAAGCACTTATCTTTCAGGCAGCCTCCCCCTTTGGCAACAAAACCTCCACCCCTGGGCACTGCTGGGAGTAAAGCCACAGCTGATTTATTCAAAGCCTTTTCCATTTTCTTTGAATGTTTATGTTCATTAATGTGGAAAAAACACAGAGCAAGGCGGGTATTTGAGGCTTATCCAGTCAGGTAATGCAGACCTTGTTGCTCTCCAGGTTTCCTGGCAAGGATTTGTGTGTGGGTGGCTGGTAGGAGTATACAACCTCAAGGATGCCACCCAACCAGAATTGGCAGCCTTATTCTTACCCCAGAGTTGTGCTTTTCTTTCAGTATCCCAGAGGTCCGACCCACAGGGACACTTCTAAAACAAAAAGAGCTATTTCCCAAGGAACAAAGAGTCCCTGTCACCATCAAGTGATCCCCTTGTGTGTGATTTGAAAGACTCAGTGTGGGACACAATTGACTCGATCCCCACTACTTCCATTCATTGGTGACAGATTGTGCTTTAATGAGTAATGGCAACCACTAGTTGGGAGCGATGAAAGAGTACAGCTTTCCGCCAGTTATCCTGATTGATTTATTGGGAGGATTCTCAGCAATTATTTTTTTTTCACAAACCAGTCATTTTCTTTACTCATTGCCATTTCCCAATCTCCCTTCACCACAAATCCAACTATGTCAGTGTGCGAATGCCTCTGTTATTCGTGGCTTCCACCAATTCCTTGGGTGCAACGTGAGGCCAGTGTAAGAAGACGGAGGGTAGATTTACATGTTAAATTCCACCAGGCTGTGCTGGGTCTTTTCACAGGGAAGGGTCGGCCTTTCGGATGTGTTGCCAGATGGGGTGAGGGGGTTGGCTCTCTGTCTTCTTGAAGGAGTATAACCACTTGTGGGGATACTTCATGGGAGGTGGTTAGCACACAGACAAATGGATACAAGGAATTGTAGATGCTAGTTTACAAAAATAGACACAAAGTGCTGGAATAATTCAACGGGTCAGACAACATCTCTGGAGAACATGGATAGGTATATTTTGGGTCAGGACCCTTCCTCAGACTGATTGTGGTCGGTGGAGGGGAAAGCTGGAAGAGAGGAGGGGCAGGACAAAGCCTGGTGATGGATAGGTGGATACAGGTGAGGGGGGATTTAATTGGCAGATGGTTGGACAAAGACCGAGATGAAAAGATAAAAGATGAGAGATACGGAAAAAGAGGCACAAATTGTGAAGCGAGAGAAGATAGTTAGAAGGGGAGGGGGGAAGGTATAAATGGCTGTAAGTCCAGGTGGGGCACAGGGAATGGGGGTTGTATGTAGGTAGTTACCTAATTGGAGAATTCAACATTGGGGGATATGCAGCTGTGGGTGAGGGGGGTGTGGTTCTGGGAGAGTGAGTTAATGTGGGGCTGAGGGTGAGGGGATGTGGGGCTGGGAGAGTGAGGGGATGTGGAGTGGGAATGTGGGTGGATGTGGGGCTGTGAGTGTGGGTGGATGTGGGGCTGAGGGGATGTGGGGCTGTGAGTGTGGGTGGATGTGGGGCTGTGAGTGTGGGTGGATGTGGGGCTGTGAGTGTGAGTGGATGTGGGGCTGAGAGGGGATGTGGGGCTGAGGGTGAGAGGGGATGTGGAGTGGGAGTGTGGTGGATGTGGGGCTGAGGGTGTGAGGGGATGTGGGGCTGAGGGTGAGAGGGGATGTGGGGCTGAGGGTGTGAGGGGATGTGGGGCTGAGGGTGAGAGGGGATGTGGGGCTGAGGGTGAGAGGGGATGTGGGGCTGAGGGTGAGAGGGGATGTGGGGCTGAGGGTGAGAGGGGATGTGGAGTGGGAGTGTGGTGGATGTGGGGCTGAGGGTGAGAGGGGATGTGGGGCTGAGGGTGTGAGTGGATGTGGGGCTGAGGGTGAGAGGGGATGTGGGGCTGAGGGTGAGAGGGGATGTGGGGCTGAGGGTGAGAGGGGATGTGGGGCTGTGAGTGTGGGTGGATGTGGGGCTGAGGGTGAGAGGGGATGTGGGGCTGAGGGTGAGAGGGGATGTGGGGCTGTGAGTGTGGGTGGATGTGGGGCTGAGGGTGAGAGGGGATGTGAGGCTGAGTGTGTGAGTGGATGTGGGGCTGAGGGTGAGAGGGGATGTGGGGCTGAGGGTGAGAGGGGATGTGGGGCTGAGGGTGAGAGGGGATGTGGGGCTGAGGGTGAGAGGGGATGTGGGGCTGTGAGTGTGGGTGGATGTGGGGCTGAGGGTGAGAGGGGATGTGAGGCTGAGTGTGTGAGTGGATGTGGGGCTGAGGGTGAGAGGGGATGTGGGGCTGAGGGTGAGAGGGGATGTGGGGCTGAGGGTGAGAGGGGATGTGGGGCTGAGGGTGAGAGGGGATGTGGGGCTGAGTGTGTGAGAGTGGATTAGAGACTGAGAGTGTGAGAGTGGATGTGGGATTGGGAGTGTGCGTGGATGTGGGGTTGTGAAATGATGGGATGTGAGGCTGGTAGTGTGAGGAGATGTGGTGTTGAGGTGGAGTGGTTGTGCGAGTGGTGACCTGGTTGGAATGGCAGGCAGTTCACTGGGGGGCAGTGATGGAGCTTATCGTGTCTTCATGTCAGCCCTGTTTGCTCCCGCTGTTGGTTCCCTGCCTTCCCCGAGTGTCTCTCCTGCCTCCCCGAGTGTCCCCAAGCACATTCACCCACCAATGGATGCCCGCGAGCCCACCAGACCCTGCAGTGTTTCCCACAGGGTTAGTCCTGCCTCTTCTCCTGTTTCTCATTCACACGTTGTCCCACGGTGACATCATCCCATGGTACACTGATTTCTTTTATTTTGACAAAACCACTGTGCCGTCCTGGGATGTTTTTGCTTCAACAAAAGCAAGTTATGAATGGAATGAAAATCACAAAAATTGCCGAGTCTGGAAATCTGAAATAACAACAGAAGATGCTAGAAATACACAGCAGGTCAAACATCATGGGATACCGTCTGACATGCTGAGTCTTTCCAGCATTTTCTCCTTTTATTTTCTTACAAATGGAAGTAGTGTTGGCATTGCTGTTCATGGCGGAAACTAATATAGAATGAATCAAGCAAACAGGAAGCTTGTTTTTAAGGCTTGGGATATTTAAAAGGATTGATGGCCACCAGTGCAAGTTTTGTTAAAATCAAATACTTGTTATTTCTGAGCCACAGGCACAAAATCCAATCCAAATGCTACAAAAGCAGAATTCTCCAAAATTAACTCTTTTGCTTGGAAATTAATTATCGGTCAATAGCAGTAGCACAATCCCCACTTCTGGATTTCTTTAGCTTCCAATTTTGGAGTCAGAATAATATACAGCCGTTACACTGACCTCTGATAACTGGGGATATAATTCCAAGCAAGGAAGACTCAAACTACATTGTCTGTGGAAAGGCTGTAACGACATAAATAATTGAAAATACTGGAAGCACTTAGCAGGTCAGACAAAGAGAAACAAAGTTAATATTTCAAGAGCATACTCTTTTATCTCCCTCCGCGGATGCTGCCTGACCTGCTGTGTGTTTCCAGCACTTCCTATTGTTATTTCGGAGTTCCAGCTGCATTTTTCTTACATTTTCATCTACTGTAACTGGCCAACCCACTCAAATCTTGTTGAAGGGAACAAACTCTACGCAGGTCAAGGTCTGAACCAAATAGGGTCTATGACCTGCCTCCTATCAATGAGATGAGCAAACGTCATTCTCCTGCATTATTCACTGGCAAAGGAGCTTCAGAAATGGTCTTTAGACAGTCACTTTTAAGGGCAAGCAATAGTGCAGGATGTTAAACACAGAGAGCGCATAAACTTGGAAGAGTGCCCTTCCAATTGTCAGAACAGGGGACAAAACTGAAAGTTCTCTATCTGAATCCATGCAGCACGTGTAGCAAGATGGGGAAACTGATGTCACAGAGGGAAATAAGTGAATACCGTCCACTCTTCATTATGCAGCCATGGTTGCCATGATCAAGCTTGGAATTAGGTATTTTGTGATTCTTTGGGCGGCACAGGCAAAATGGAAGAGGTGGAAAGAGAGCTGTGACAACTAAAGAGGTGGAAACCATCTAAGCTCCAACGAACCACGAGGCAGTGTGGGTGGAATAGGAAAGAAGGGGCAAAAGACACTGGTGAGAGTTGGCAGTATCCCCTTAACAGTGATAATGCAAAGCAGAGTCTAAACAGGAACCAGAGATAGATGTAACAAACATAATGCAGGGAAATGTAAGTGATTCCAATCTATATATGGACAGACGATCCAAAATAATAGTAATTTTGTTAAAGGATAAATTAATAAAGAGCTGGTTTTCAAAATCACTATGTTTAGGAACCCATTGATGTCGGCTATTTCCAATTCAGTATTATGCAATGAGAAAAGATTAATGAATAATTTTGCAGTTAAGGGGTCATTAGGAAAGAGCGATCATAATATGATTAAATTTTATATTAACATTGAATGTGGTTTATTCCAATCCAAAATCAGAGTCTTAAATCTAAAGAAATTATTCTACAAGGTTGCAAATTGGCTGCAGTAGATTGGGAAACAATATTAAAAGGAATGACAGTATATATGACAAACTGATCCAAAAACCCAACAGAAAAATTGGTTCAAGCAATCTAACAATGAAATTAATAATGGTATTACATCGAAGGAGAAAGCTTATAACATTGTCAAAAAGAGTAGTAAGGCTGAGGGTTGGAAAGATTTCCGAATTCAGCAAAAGGAGGGCCAGGTCGATGATTATGAAAGGGAAAGTATAGAAATTTAGGAAGCAAGAGTAAAAAACAAACAACAAATTTGAATGTCATAGACTGAGGCCGAGAAATTATAATGGGGAATAAGGAAATCACATCAATATTAGAGAAGTATTTCATGCCTTCCAGGGAAGAAGACATAAAATATATTGCAGAAATAAGTGAGAGTAGCATGTCTAGAGAGAATGGGTTGCGGTAATAAATTAGCATTAGTGAAAAAAAAGGCTGTGGGAAAATTAATGGGGCTGAAAGTCAATAAATCCACGGGACCTGATGACCTACACACCAGCTTTTAGAAGTTGAATATGGAAATAGATGATGCACCAGTGGTCCATAGTTCCTACAATGATTCCTACAGACTGCAGTTATCAAACATAATCTTTCTTTTTAAGAAAGTAGAGAGAAAGAAAATATGGAGCCACAAACCAGTTATGCTGACATCACGTGCAGAGAAAAAGCTAGAATCTAATATTAGGGAAGTGATAACAGGGGACTTGGAAAATAATATTAGGCCTGAGAAGTCATGAAAGAGAAAATGCGTTTGGCAAATCTGTTCGAGCTTTCTGAGTAGCAGGACAACTAAGGGGGGGAACTGATGGACCCAGTCAGCATGGATTTCAGAAAGCCTTTGATAAGGTGCTAAAAGGGTTAACAGACGGAAAACAGAGGGCAAGACCAATTTTTTTAGGTTTGGAAGGTGTATTGGTGTGGGATCAAGGATCAGTGCTCAGGGATCAGTGGTGGGTTATTGCTATTCACAATCTATATTTGTGATTTGAATGAAAGGCCCAAGTATATTATATTCAATATATATTGGGGATGGTACAGAGTTGAACAGTAGAATGGACTGTCACGAGGTTGCAGAATAGTTTCAAGGGAATATTCGCAGGCTGCATCAATTCGTGAAGGCAGTTGTAATGTTGACCTTCATTGGAAGAGAAAACTCAAAGAAGTAACTCAACCAGTCAGACAACAACTCTGGAGGACATGGATGGGTGACATTTCAGGTCAGGACCCTTCTTCAGACTAATTGTAGTAGGGAGAAGAAAGCTGTAAAAGAGGTGGGAGCTGGACAACGCCAGGCAGGTGATAGGTAGATACAGGTGAGGTGGGGTTTTGTTGGCAGATGGGTGGACAAAGGCCAGAGATGATAATAAGACAAAAGGCTGTAAAATAAGGAGAAGAGTGAAATGTGAAACCAGAGGAAGGGATATAGGTGGAAGGGGATGGGGGGTGGGGGAAAGAGGGGTGGGATGGTGGGAGATATGGGTGCACATATGGATGGGGAATAAACAGAGATGCGACCTGACCCGCTGAGTTACACTGTGTGTTTTGTGTGTTGTTTTTTTGTTGTAAAACCAACATCTGCAGTTTTTTTAGTCTAAATTCTATTGGAAGAGAATTCAAGTATGAGTAAAGATGTCTCACTGCAATTATATCAGCTCCTGGTGAGGCTGCACCTGGAATATTGTGTCTTGTTCCTCCACCAATGGAGAGATTAAATGGATTGTATGTCTGTTTGGAAGAATGAGGTGTGATCTTCTTAAAATATACAAAATTCTTACAGGTAGGATAGATACAAGGATTAATTTCCTCTGGCTGCAATCTCTGGGACTAAGGGAAAGAATATCAGAATAAGGAGTTGGTCATTCAGGACTGAGTTGAGAAGAAATATCTTCATCCAGAGAGCTCTGACACTTCCAACACTATTCAAGTAAGCTGCAGAAACAGTCAGTGACTATATTCACAACAGCTTTTTGGATAGGAAGGAAATAGAGAGATATGGGATTGACGCATAGGAAAATAGCTTTGAGGTATAAAATCAACCATGATATTGAATGATGGAGCTGATATGGGCTTAATTGTTTAATCCTGCTACTTTTTCTTATGTTTTATGTCTGATAAATGGGGACAGTGAATACTATTTTCTGACTTTGAGGTCCTATTATAGGTGAATACTTCAAAAGTACTCATTGTAAACGCTGAAGGATGGAGAAGCATTTTGTGACATGACCTTCGGCGAGACATTTTTTAAAAAACAAAGTCAATTTAAAACATTTAGGATGATGTGAGGACGGCAGGTATTTCTTGTCATGATCAATAGACATGTCAATGCAGCTGCTGAAAAGTACTCTGCTTGACAAAAAGAAAAAAAAATCATTCTTGCATCCCAAAGATCGTTAAATTCTTTCTGAGTGGGTGGACTATTGGGAGGGCAAAGGGCACAGTAAGAATGAGTGTGACCCAGTGAATGTCCTGAACTTCACCAATGCTCAGGAATAACTTGACTATCATGGCCTTGCATGAAATGAAAGCAGCTGATTAGTTGTGTTCTGCCCAGAGCTGTTCCAGGGGTCGAACCCTCTTGGATTCTTAGTTTAACTGTTTCCCCATCTCCACCACTCCCACCTCCCTAACCTTTAGAACCATCAATCTCAGACCCTCCGTCGCTTTTTCTGTTCCCCTCTCTCCCTCAAAATGTTTCTTTGAACGGGCTACTTTGATCAAGCTTCAAGATGAAGTAGAATCAAAGGGGGACACAGTATCTCCTCTACATAATTCGAGACCACGCATAGACTAGGTGACCAATTTGCCAAACAGCTGTGCTCGGTCTGCCAAGGCACACCGAAGCTGCCCATTGTTAGCCATTTTAATTCTCTTTCCGATTCCCAAACTGACCTTTCTGTCCTTGGCCTCCTCCACTGTTAGAGTAAGGCCACACACAATCTGCAGGAACAACACCTCATATTCCGCTTGGGTAGCCCTGCAGCCCAATGACATGAGCATTGAATTTTACAATTTCAGGTAACGGCCCCCCTCCTTATCTACCCAGCCCCACCCACCCCATGCCCAACTTCCATTCAACTATCCCTGCCCTCCTCACCCAATTCCTTTCCCACCCTCTATCTACTCATCTTCCACCCCTCCCTACTCTAGTTCCCATATTTTCCTTTTCCACCTTCCCCCCCACCACTGTTCCTTTAGACCCACTATCACTAGTTCCCCACCTTTCCTATGAGATTCCACTATCTGCACCCTTTTGTCTTCTCCAATGCAAGAACTGGCAGAGTTGTAGATGTAGCCCAGCCATCATACAGACCAGACTTCCCATCATTAACTCCATCTACACTTCCTTAGAATAAGCAGCCAACATAACCAAAGACTTGTCCCACACTAGCCATTCCTTCTTCTCTCTGCTCCTGTCAGGCAGAAGGTGCAGAAGCTTGAAAGTATACACCTCAAGATTCAGGAACAGCTTCTGCTCCTCCGTAATCACGCTTCTGAACAAGCTTCGATAAACGAGGGTATTGTCTGATTCACCTCTACCCCATCGTAGACGTTAGACTTCGTCTATGGAACTGATGCGCTACAACGCAGAGAACTATATTCTGCACTCTGTGTCTTCTTCTTTTGCTCTACCTATGTACCTGAGTTTGACTTGATTGTATTCATCTATGATATATATATATATCTGTCTGTTTGGGTAGCATGCAAAACAAAGCTTTTCACTATACCTCAGTACATGTGACAACAATGATAAACCTAAACCTCCATCCTTGGTTACTATATCCACCCATCTGGCCAATCACTCCCACACTTGCAATTAATAATAATAATAATAATAATAATTCATTTATTTTATATTGCGCCTTATCGCATGCTCAAAGCGCTTTACAAAAACAATTAACATAGAAACAAACAGACAAACTATCCTGACGGAAAAGCGGCGAATACACAACGCCAGCGTCCTCTCACGTCAGGGTCCATTAATGACCCATCCCTTCCCCTCACCTCTCCTAGCTACCCCCCCCCCTCTACTCTATCAGAATAAGTTGCAGGTGACAGCAGGTGACAGCAGAATATGAAGAGTGGGAATTGAATGAGTAGGATTGCTCTCTGGTAGCCAATGGGTTGAATGACCTCTTTCTGTGTAAGATGACATTTGTAAGACAGTTGGACATTTTATTTGGGAAACAAATCTTTCGCTGTTGGCTGTTTAAGTGGACAATGACACGAGGGCTGACAGACAATATATCTGCCCAACTGATGTCAATTGCCCTCTCAAGTACCAACAGCAGAACTTGTATTTCATACTTTTCATACTTTATCCCACGATGAAGATCATAGGTACGTTGCAGGAACACCATTGGGAAATGTTTAATGGGCAGCCGCATAAAAAGGATGAGGACCTGTCACTAATGGCTTGCTGGAGGAGAGAGATTTTGTGAAGGGTCTTAAAGAAAGAGAAAATGTCGAGAGGTGGGGGATTTCAAGGCCAGAACTGTGGAGGGATTGCTGGGCAGCAGCTTGTAATGGTATGAAGGCCATGAGATCACAAGGGAAGTTCCGACTCTGGAGCATCGAGATCCTGCAAAATTATAGGATGATACAGAGAAACAGGAGCTTGGACTTGGTGAGATTTAGCAAGACTTGGCAAGAATGAAAAAATTCAAAACCTCACATAACTCTGACCAATGAAGGCATACATTCCATATATTGTTATGGAACTAGAAGAATAACCGTACAAAGCTCAACATTGATTTTTTGTTTGTGGGATTGAAACTGATTGGATTCTGGAAAAAGGAGCACTCAGTAACGTTTAGTTGCCTGCAGAATGGCTGTGATATCAACCTGAGCTGACACATCAAACAGAAATGCTTCCTGTCGCTGGCCAAGATCTCCTACAGTAAGCCAATTAAAAAGAAGGAAATCATCTCTCGGCAGCCACTGCAAACCCTCCACTCAGACGTGAAAAATAACGTTTTATCTAAAAACAATTAAAAAGAAACCCTGTGTAGGTTGCAGCTCGGATTAGTCAGCGAGATCAACAGGGGATGGAAGCTTGAAATCGAGTGTGTTGCCATAGCAACCTAGCATTGGATCGAACGTAAAGCAGGAAAGTAAGGCCCACATGTTCCCAACCCGAGGTTTCCAACCCACCAGCATCTCCAGCAGTGGAGGAGTAATGTTAGCACCTTGGCACCAGCAGTGAGAAAGAGATGCTGTGTAAGCTTCTTACTACCAACGGGCACACGGAGGTATGACTGGTGACCAGGTAATTTGAATCAGTATAGATAGAAACATAGAAACATAGAAAATAGGTGCAGGAGTAGGCCATTCGGCCCTTCGAGCCTGCACCGCCATTCAATATGATCATGGCTGATCATCCAGCTCAGTAACCTGTACCTGCCTTCTCTCCATACCCTCTGATCCCTTTAGCCACAAGGGCCACATCTAACTCCCTCTTAAATATAGCCAATGAACTGGCCTCAACTACCTTCTGTGGCAGAGAATTCCACAGACTCACCACTCTCTGTGTGAAGAAATGTTTTCTCATCTCGGTCCTAAAAGACTTCCCCCTTATCCTTAAGCTGTGACCCCTGGTTCTGGACTTCCCCAACATCGGGAACAATTTTCCCGCATCTAGCCTCTCCAACCCCTTAAGAATTTTATATGTTTCTATAAGAACCCCCCTCAGTCTTCTAAATTCCAGCGAGTATAAGCCTAGTCTATCCAGTCTTTCTTCATATGAAAGTCCTGCCATCCCAGGGATCAATCTGGTGATGGGTACTGAATGGTCAGCATTGATGTTATGGACAAGTGGGCTGTTTGACTCCATAACACACCTAATGCTAACGACCGAGCCCACATTCCTCCAAACTAACTCACAGCCAACAATCCTACTCTGTATGGAGTTTGAGGTTGAGTGAAAGTGGGTTGATGTTGGATGTAGCTCTGCACTGCAATCACAGAGAAATGTGTCTGTGCAACACCTGAAATCAGGGTTATGTGTAGACGGAAACTGTGTCAATGCAGCCTTGAGCAGATTGCCTACATTGGAAAGGTTAGGTCCCAATTGTTAGTGCCATTTGTTTGCTTCTGCTGCGTGTTTTTCACATACCCTTGCACAGAACTTGGGACTAGAGTATCCTAGGCTATGGAAGAAAAGGGCACTCTGAAGATAGACACAAAAAGCTGGAGTAACTCAGCAGGTCAGACAGCATCTATGGAGAAAAGGAATAGGTGACATTTCGGGCCGAGAAGAAGGGTCTTCGGATTAAACCAACATCTGCAGTTCCTTCCTATACAGAAGGCCACTCTGTATGCATAATAATGTTAATGCCAATTGGTGAAGCAGGATCAATGGCGAACTCCTGTTCTTGTGTTCTTCTGGTACGATGTTCTTCTGTGAAATGTTGTGGAAAGACACCTGATGAAAGGGGCAGCACCTGCCACCATCTCCAGCCAAGCTTTGCAGGAGTTATGTCCATGCAGGCTGTCCATCCACTAGACAGTCCGTGATCATCGTCCAATTATTGAAAACCTCCTGTGCCAGATCCCACACATACATGCAACTACTCTCAAGGCCAGGGTCGCCCTCACTCTCAGGAGCCTTGCCCCAGGACATTCCCAGGTGCTCTCTCAGCAGAGAGAATACCTCTTTCTGTAAGGCTGTTTGCTTGTCATTTCTAGCCACTCACTTTAGGTAGTGAGGGGCGAGCAGTTGCTAGTGCACTCCCCAAACTCCCTACAGAATTGTTCTTCAGTCCATTGTGGCTGAAAATCTTGCTGGAGACAAATTTTTGATGTTACACTTAGGTTAACATCATTTAGGGAGCTGGGTTCCAGATGCAGGAACTTCTGACTTTTAATTGAAGTGTCTTTTGTGATCAAAAGTGGTTTGATCACTGGACTTTTACTGGCAGTGTCCGACTGCCAAAATCACAGGCATTTGATTTCTCATAGATCCTTCCCTGCCCCAGGTAATTTCCCTCCAGGAGGTTCATAGAAAACTGATAGCACAGGAGAAGGCCATGAATGTGCTAGTGGAAGAACTAGTCAGCCAGAGTTTCGACTGGGCACGACAACACCACAGTTAGCACCATTGTTTTGTGGTTACACCATCCAATCTTTATGAAAAACAAAACATAAACCAAAGTGGGGGATTTACTGAGTAAATAATTTTCTTCTTCTGGGCCACTAATGAATGGAGGACATTGGCCATTTGCAGGTGGTGCACAGCAACATGCACGGATCCCCTGTAACTTTCAGTTAGATCAAAATGGCCGACGCCACCTCTGGGGCTCCCATGCTGAGGTCTCACTTCCGTGCCATGACGATGCCTTCTTCAGCCCAACCTAAAGGGGACCTCTCTGAACACATCCCAGCAAGGTATCCTGACATTGAAGCCTTGGGGACTGACCCATAAACAGCATCTACCATGCCACTATGCAGCAACAATTTACTCCAGGGGCTGGGAGAATGGTGGGCCTTGATTTCTTTACCAATGTGTTCAGTTGGTGGACGGCTTTGAGGAAATGGATGCAAGGATCAGAAGAGAAATTGGTTTGGAGCAAAGGGGAAAAGCAAACCATTTCATTTAAAAAAACAACTTTAAATATCTTTTACTTTGAAACTTCCTTCAGTTTGGCATCCACCCTGGCTTGTACACAGAATAGAGGCAGGGTCCTGATCCTAGTTCAGACAAAGAAGGCTTAGGGGTCAATAGATAGAATATTCTGCTCATGATCTTATACAGTTTTATAAGATCACCCATCAGCCTACTTCGTTCCTAGAGATATAGTCCTAGCTTGGCCAACCTCCCTACAGCTCAGGCCCTTAAGTCCTGGCAACATTCCCGTAAATCTTCTCTGCACTCTTTCCAGCTTAACAACATCCTTCCGATAGCAGATTTTTTATCAAAACTGAACGCAATACTCCAAATACAGCCTTACCAACATCTTATACAGCTGCAACATGACATCCCAACTTATATACTCATACCCTGACTGATGAAGGTCAATGTACCAAAAGCCTTTTTGACCACCCTACCTACCTGTGACACCACCTTCAGGGAATTATGTACCTGCACCCTCTGCTCTATAACACACCCCAGAGCCCCCTGCCCATCACTGTGAAGGTACTGCCCTGATTTGACTTCCAAAAATGCCACACTTCCCACTTATCTTCATTCCTCAGCCCACTTGCCTAGCTGATCAAGATTCTGCTGCAATTTTTGATAACCATCTTCACTATCTATGATACCACCCACTATAATGCCATCTGAAAACTTACTAATCATGCTCATCGAAATTGTTAATATAAAGTACAAATATCAATGGGCCCAGCACC
>NW_027601289.1:273293-283055 GCF_053455715.1 Rhinoraja longicauda
CAGCCAGGAAAATATGAACTGCAATTGCAAATTAACCATAGGGTATGTGATCTTCGCAAACACAGGCCAGGGTTGCACAGCTATTCTCAATAGACAATAGGTAGATTGTTCAAATCATTCAAGTTGCTGGGCTGCCAGTCATTGTCCACATGCTTCCAGTGTGGCTTCTGGCACAGTTTTGCACTGGAAGCCTGGTTCCCATCATTTCAGCACAAGGGCTGCTTCAGCATAAGCATCCCTCTGCACTCAGAATGGCTTTTTACAGCTATTGAGACCCAAAACAAAGGCTCACAGGTCGTCATAGCCTTCAAAGAATTTTGAATGTTTGTGAAAAAAAGCAGATAAATCAACATAGCCAAGCAAACATATGCAAAGTCAGAATGAGAAAAGACGTGGTCCATTAATCCTTGCCCTTTGCAGAAATCAACTTCCATGCACAAGGTTGCATCTTGAAATTTTCACTGATTGTTCCTCTTTTATTTTGATTTACAAACATGAATTGGTTAAGGATGAATGTGCCATTTTATTTGTTGGCTATTTTAACAAATGTGTAAACCTAATTAACTTTAGGTAACATTTCTTAGTCATTTTGTTTTGATTCTCTTTGAGTTACTTTGAAAAATGCCATGTGAAAATGTCATGTGCCGCTTTTTTTTAGAGGTTTGTTTGATCTTGCCCTAAGCGCAGGCAGGAATTCTGCTTGGTTGGATTCATTCCAACGCACAGAAATTACGGTCAGTGGCAAAACGAGAAGCAGAAATTCACAAAACTGCAGAATCCATGTTTGTTAGAAGGTGGGACGAGAGCATGTAATCAAATCTCCAAAATGCCATGTATCTTCAAAACGAGACATTTGCCACACCATACGTGTAGACGAGCAAACGATTTGGACAGAGTGTCATAGAGAGAGTCATAGAGTCATACAGTGTGTAAATAGGCCGTTTAGTCCAACATACCCATGCCAACCAATTTGCCCCATCTACACTAGTCCCAACTGCCAACATTATGCCCGTACCCCTCTAAATCTATCCTATCCATGTACATGTCCAAATGTTTTTTAAACATTGCAACAGTACCTGCCTCAACTACCTCCTCCGGCAGCTCGTTCCAAATACCCACCACTCGTAGTGTAAAAAGGTTACCCCTCAGGTTCCTATTAAATTTCCCCTCACCTTAAACCTATGTCCTGTAGTTCTTGGTTCCCCTGCTCAGGGTCAAAAACTGTGCATTTACCTGATTTATTCCTCTCATGATCTTATACACCTCTATAAGATCATCCCTCATCCTCCTGCACTCCGAATAAAGTCCTAGCCTGTTCAACCTCTCCCTACTCAGGCCTTCGAGTCCTGGCAACATCCTCATAAATCTTTTCCGTACCCTTTCCAACTTTACAACATCTTTCCTAGAACAGGGTGACCAAAACTGAACACAATATTCTCAGTGATTCAATGATACTTTATTGACAGATGTGCCTAGATGCATCACTGAGACATGGCTACAAGAGGACCAGGGCTGGGAACTGAATATTCACGGGTACACAACACATAGAAAAGACAGACAGGTGGGCAGAGGGGGTGGGGTCACTCTGTTGGTGAGGAATGATATTCACTCCCTTGCAAGGGGTGACATAAAATCAGGAGATGTAGAATCAGTATGGGTAGAAATGAGGAATTGTAAGGGTAAAAAGACCCTAATGGGAGTTAACTACAGGCCCCCAAACAATAGCCTCGACATCGGGTGCAAGTTGAATGAGGAGCTAAAATTGGTATGTCGCAAATGTAATGCAACGGTGGTTATGGGAGATTTCAACATGCAGGTAGACTGGGAAAATCAGGTTGGTAATGGACCCCAGGAAAGAGAGTTTGTGGAGTGTCTCTGAGATGGATTCTTAGAACAGCTTGTACTGGAGCCTACTAGGGAGAAGGCAATTCTGGATTTAGTGTTGTGTAATGAACCTGATCTGATAAGGGGACTCGAGGTAAAAGAGCCATTAGGATGCAGTGATCACAATATGATAAGTTTTACTCTACAAATTGAGAGGGAGAAGGGAAAATCTGAAGTGTCAGTATTACAGTATGGCAAAGGGGATTACAGAGGCATGAGGCAGGAGCTGGCCAGAATTGACTGGAAGGAGGTCCTCGCAGGGAAGACTGTAGAACAGCAATGGCAGGTATTCCTGGGAATAATGCAGAAGTTGCAGGATAAATTTATCCCAAAGAGGAGGAAAGATTCCAAGGGGAGTAAGAGACACCCGTGGCTGACAAGGGAAGTCAAGGACAGCATAAAAATAAAAGAGCAGAAGTACAACAAAGCAAAGAAGAGTGGGAAGCCAGAGGATTGGAACTCTTTTAAAGAGCAACAGAAGATGACTAAGAAGGCAATATGTATGGGGAGAAAAGATGAGGTACTAGCCAATAATATAAAGGAGGATAGTAAAAGCTTTTTTAGGTATGTAAAGAGGAAAAAAATAGTCACGGCAAATGTGGGTCCCTTGAAGACAGAAGCGGGGGAATTTATTATGGGAAACAAGGAAATGGCAGACGAGTTGAACTGGTACTTTGGATCTTTCTTCAATAAGGAAGATACAAGCAATCTCCCAGATGTTCTAGTGGGCAGAGATCCTAGGGTGACGGAGGAACTGAAGGAAATCCACATTAGGCAGGAAATGGTGTTGGGTAGACTGATGGGACTGAAAGCTGATAAATCCCCAGGGCTTGATGGTCTGCATCCCAGAGTACTTAAGGAGGTGGCGCAAGAAATTGTGGACGCATTGGTGATCATTTTCCAATGTTTTATTGATTCAGGATCAGTTCCTGTGGATTGGAGGGTAGCTAATGTTGTCCCACTTTTTAAGAAAGGAGGGAGAGAGAAAACGGGAAATTATAGACCAGTTAGTCTGACATCAGTGGTGGGGAAGATGCTGGAGTCAATTATAAAAGACGAAATTGCGGAGCATTTGGATAGTAGTAACAGGATTGTTCCGAGTCAGCATGGATTTACGAAGGGGAAATCATGCTTAATTAATCTTCTGGAATTCTTTGAGGATGTAACCAGGAAAATTGATAGAGGAGAGCCGGTGGATGTGGTGTACCTTGACTTTCAGAAAGCCTTTGGCAAGGTTCCACATAGGAGAATAGTGGGCAAAATTAGAGCACATGGTATTGGAGGTAGGGTACTGACATGGATAGAAAATTAGTTGACAGACAGAAAGCAAAGAGTGGGGATAAATGGGTCTCTTTCAGAATGGCAGGCAGTAACTAGTGGGGTACCGCAAGGCTCGGTGCTGGGACCGCAGCTATTTACAATATACATTAATGACTTGGATGAAGGGATTAAAAGTACCACTAGCAAATTTGCAGATGATACAAAGCTGGGTGGTAGTGTGAACAGTGAGGAAGATGCTATGAGGTTGCAGGGTGACTTGGACAGGTTGTGTGAGTGGGCGGATGCATGGCAGATGCAGTTTAATGTGGATAAGTGTGAGGTAATCCACTTTGATGGTAAGAATAGGAAGGCAAAGTATTATCTGAATGGTGTTAAGTTAGGAACAGGGGACGTACAATGAGATCTGGGTGTCCTAGTGCATCAGTCACTGAAAGGAAGCATGCAGGTACAGCAGGCAGTGAAGAAAGCCAATGGAATGTTGGCCTTCATAACAAGAGGAGTTGAAAATAGGAGCAAAGAGGTCCTTCTGCAGTCGTACAGGGCCCTAGTGAGACCACACCTGGAGTACTGTGTGCAGTTTTGGTCTCCAAATTTGAGGAAGGATATTCTCGCTATCGAGGGCGTGCAGCATAGGTTTACTAGGTTAATTCCCGGAATGGCGGGACTATCATATTTTGAAAGACAGGAACGACTAGGCTTGTATACATTGGAATTTAGAAGGATGAGAGGAGATCTTATCGAAACGTATAAGATTATTAAGGGGTTGGACACGTTAGAGGCAGGAAACATGTTCCCAATGTTGGGGGAGTCCAGAACAAGGGGCCACAGTTTAAGAATAAGGGGTAGGCCATTTAGAACTGAGATGAGGAAAAACATTTTCATTCAGAGAGTTGTGAATCTGTGTTATTCTCTGCCTCAGAAGGTAGTGGAGGCCAATTCTCTGAATGCATTCAAGAGAGAGCTAGATAGAGCTCTTAAGGATAGCGGAGTCAGGGGGTATGCGGAGAAGGCAGGAACAGGGTACTGATTGAGAATGATCAACCATGAACACATTGAATGGCGGTGCTGGCTCGAAGGGCCGAATGGCATCCTCCTGCACCTATTGTCTATTGTCTATTGTGCTGTGAAATTCTTTGTTTTGCATAGAACCCGGTAAAATCATAAAGCAGACCTTACCCAGACAGTACACAAGTGTCGCCATGTTTCCGGTGCCAGCAAAGTTACAAATGTTCACCGAACAGTCCTATCTTTCCTCCCTATCTTCTGCCTGTCGCTGCACATGGCAGCAGCCCCCCTCCCCACCCCACCATATCCCCCTTTGTTCTTGGCGGCCCCCTGGCCAGATCCCCAGTTCGCTCTCCGATGGCCCTCCTCTAGATGTGGCCTCACCAATATCTTGTACAATTGTAATGTGACCTCCCCAATTTCTATACTCAATACTCTGACTGATGGAGGCCAATGAGCTGAAAGCCTTCTTGATCATCCTATCTACCTGTGATGCCACTGTCAAGGACATCTGGAGAAAATGTGCGGTTTATATAACAACAAATGAATTTGATGCTCTGAGTATTGACAGAGGATGCAATAATATAAAGGGAAGCTGATGGGAACTTATCACTTTATTTGCCCGCATGGTGCATAAAGATACTGGAGGCACCCAATTACGCCACATCTGATGTACCTGGAGAATTACATTTCACTCCACTGTTGTGGTAACCCAGTGAGCATACATCCACTAAATTTCAGGCTTTGTGGCCTTGGTCTCTGCCTTGCTGGTGTTGCTGACTAATTTCAAATATGCTTGGCAACCTGTAAAAAAAAATGATGTCTGGATCAGGGATGTTATACTAAAAATCTGTTTAATTCGGCTCTGCAGCAAAAGGCATAGATTGAAATTGTTACATTTAACAAATCAAACGAGAGCTACCAGTTAAAAATGCACTTTAGACTGAAAATCCTTGAGATGTCATTGATATTACTTATCCAATGTGATTTTAAAAAAAAGAGAGAACAATGATATGGGAAATGTTATTGCGTGTTAATGAATATGCAAACCACATCCATTAAATAATTATTTGCAAAGTAAAAGAATCCAAAATAGCAACAGTTGCTATGCTATTTCTTATCTGCTTGTCATGTTTGCTAAAGTCATAAGTATAAACTGACAGTTAGCTTTGAAGAGAATTCTTCATTTAAGGCATCTACAGTAAATGGAAATACAACCCAGTGGCTCAGTTATATGATGTGCTATTTGATCATTGCTCTCATCTTCTTGATACTTCTAATTAGTTTGCAGTTAATCTTTCTTGAAGCTGACAAATATTCTTTGAAATCCGTTGAGGTGAATTTTGTTTGACGTCAGACTAATATTAAGGGTCGAAAAGATTGCCACTTTGAGCAAGCAGGTCAGACCTTCTGGTTAATGTTCCAAGGCAACTAAAGCAAGTGCAAACTTAATTCTTCCACTATTGAACAATTGAGGTGTACGTCAGCTTTTGGTTTGTGCTTGTGCATGAAGCATGGGGAAAGCTTGCAGAAAAAAACATTGCAGTTGCACGATGTTGCCTTCAAACCATTTAATTGGCAGTTACAGGATCTGAATGAGATTACCATTAATATTAAGTAGCCTCAGTACATCAACAGTTTGTGTCTGCTTTTCCTTACATATAGGATGCGGTGTAAAATGAGTTGTTCTCTGATCTGTATTCACACAGTGGCACCTAAATTTAATATTATTCCTTATCTAAGGTCTTACAATGAGCACAACAATGATCAGTATGCCAGGGAGGAAAGTTTTGTGAATCTGTGCAATTCTCTGCCACAGAAGTCAGTGGAGGCCAATTCACTGGATGTTTTCAATAGAGAGTTAGATTTAGCTCATAGGGCTAATGGAATAAGGGATATGGGGAGAAAGCAGGAGCGGGGTACTGATTTTGGATGATCAGCCATGATCATATTGAATGGCGATGCTGGCTCGAAGGGCCGAATGGCCTACTCCTGCACCTATTCTCTATGTTTCTATGTTTCTATGTTTTACCTATGTAAGGGGTTTCTGCGCCGAGCTTTCGCCCGACCTAAAGTCCCCGTGCCTTGCTCTGGTCCCTCGACCAGGCCGCGCACACTGGTTCCCCGTGAGTGGTTCGACCCACTCACCCCCTACGGTTCTAGACACTGGACTTAGATGCAGGAGCGTTGATAGTGCAGAAAAATTCAACCAGACCAGATTTGAAGACCAGGGTTTAAACGGAATAAGGCTTTTATTGAGCGCTTGGGACTATGGTACATGAATGCTTTTACACAGTTCTTATAAGACATATACTGAATTACATGAATACTTTGACTCTGAATTATAAACGCACAGTTCTATAAGACACATACTGAATTACATGAATACTTTGACTCTGAATTATAAACGCACAGTTCTATAAGACATATACTGACTGTAAGATGGGGAACGTACGACACATCGCAAAATTGGCCAACACATATTTACTTATACACCCACGTTAATTAAGCCACCCTCCCCTCTACACTAAAACTATGTCCAGGGTGTGCAGGATCGGGGTACATGCTCACCATGGGGCTATTACTGGGGTTACTGGCTGTTCGGGCTGCTTCTCCGCTGTTTTCCGTGAGGGTCGTGCTTGTTCCGTGAGTTTCTTCCTTCCGTTCTTCTCGGTGAGTCTCCGTTCTCCGTGCCGTTTGTTGTGTCCTCTGACTTCTGCCGTGAGACTTCTTCTTCTGACTTCTGACTGCCGTCCCCTCCTTGGGTAAGTTCTTCCTCTAACTTTCTTGCGTGCCTGACTTCTGACTTGCATGAGTTTTAAAACCCAAAAGTCGTGGCCAGTTATACTAATCCTGACCCGTCCTATCTCCCGCCAGATCTCGGGATCTCTTTGTTTCAAAGATAGGTTTTGAGATTTCTCTTTGATCTGCGTTATGTCCGGGGGTACCGGTGATGGCTAGACGGTCTGTTAATCTGTTTCTCGTTGAGATGTGATGGGTTTAACTGGTTTCCCATCACCTGCCAGGTAGGTTTCTATGGGCTATTGTGCCCTCTTAACGGGATTAACTGTGTAGGTCGGCTTGGGGCATTGTGAGTATGCTAATGTCAGCGCCCCAGTGTCTGGACTTCGACCTGGTTTCGGGGGTTTCTGCACGGCCAATATGCATCCATTGTTCTGGCCGTGGCTTTGCAGAAACCTAGAGACTGGGCTGTGGGGTTTTTGCTTTTGTGGCTGGTCACGAGGTCCCGCGGCCATCTTGGGACCCACGGATTGTGACATCCCTTGGTAAACTGACCGCAGCCTTTCTCCGCTATCAGCCCCAGTCTCCCGTGTAAAATGTCCAAACTGCAGCTCTTTGGTTTGGTTGTTTGCAGAATGAGGGAAAACTTCTCAAATCTTACACCTATCTGTCAGAAATGCGAACAAACTTCATTCCAATGCCAGAGTGGAGCTCTGCTGCTTCAGATCAGATCCAGATTGGTAAATTGCTTGAGTTGAAGCTGGCACCATCCAAATTCGGACAGGGTGTTGAGCAACATTTCTATTTGTCCTGCCAGATGACAGCTGACTCTTTCTTCACTTGAAATGATGTCGCCCCAAATACATTCAAACATCGAAGCAAAATCGGGGACACTGGGGACATTAATATAAACATGTTTTTCAAAAAAAGTGTTTTTCTTTACATTTAAAACACTGAAAAAAACAGGTTTTTAATTTTAAAATCAATGTAAAGCATTAATATTGAGAAATCAATAATAGTGAAGCTATCTACTTGCCTTTGCAGCTCTAGGTTTAACCTGATGCAAGCTCAATGCACAGTGTTCCCTGTCACAGAGCAGGTATGCTTAGCAGGCTCCACATGTTATTAGAACTGGAAACTAGGGCTTCTGTACAATGATACCTGGATAAGTCTCACTGTGGCTGGTGTCAATGTAAATGCACTGCCCCAATATTCTGGTGACATTTTCTACATGTGAGTTGGAACCCTGTATTCAGAATCGTATGATAACCATTGATGGTCATCCTTTAAATATTTACTTACACTCTTCTGGGGAAATGTGTCTGGCTTCAAACTTCCCAATGGCAGAAAGTGCTGCTCATCCATGAATGAATGATTGACCAGCAATCTGTCACCACACGGGGTAGCATCAGTGTGTGTCTGTATGTATGGGACCTGAACAGATCGCTGTAAAGATGTAAAATGATCATAAAATCCTTAGAGATTCCTGGGATAGCTGTGTAGAGTTGTGAAAAAGCAAATGAACTTGTCACCAATAAATATTGAAGGGTGGAAGCAAACAAAAGCAGTCACACTGAATTGAACAATGGAGAGGCAATGGAGCAGAATGGAAATATTCATGTGCAGAGTTGCAAAGAAAAAAAACACACAGATACTTGAGAAGCAACACTTAAGGGAATCAGAAATATATGTATCTGCACATTGAATTTTAAGTTTTTGCTTTTATGTCCATTATTCTAATCCAGCTATATATAAGTAATTACTTACATTAAAAAAAACTATTATTATTCAATCTTTGTTCAATCTTTGTTCTGCAATCTTTGATTTCCACAGTTATAATTGCCCTTAATAAGTGCTTTGATTAAGGTATATAGCCACTATAATCATGTATAATTTTAGACTGCAGGAAGAGTAATGAACCCAGAAACAAAATGGAAACTGCATTGGACATGCTCATCCTTGAATATAAGCACAAAACACAAGAAACATTTAGCAGTTTCCCTCTCTCAGTTTGAGGAAGGGTCTCAACCCGAAATGTCACCCGAAATAGCCCATTTTCCTCCCATGGATGTAGGACTCTTGCCACAGAGTGGAAGGGCCTCACCATCAAACCTTCCTCAACAAAACACAAAATGCTGGGGGAAGTCAGCAGGTCAGGTAGCATCTGGGGAGCGAGTGGGCAGATAACGTTTCAGGTCAGGACTTTTCTTCAAATCCTTCTTTGGGTTCCAACCTGAATCGCCATCCGTCTTTTCCCTCCACAGATGCTGCCTGGCCCATTGAGTTCCTCCAGCACTTAGTGTTTTGCTCGAGATTCCAGCATCCACAGTTTCTTGTGTCTTTGTGCTTTCAGCAAAGTTGGGCTGGGGCTTTCTCAGCATTGAAAGTTATCTTGATTTTAATTGTTTTCAAATATTTGTCATTAAAAAACTTTTAGAAAACAAATTGAAATAATTATATTTTAAAATAAATTTATAGAGATGTTAACTATGAACACGTAAATAAATATGAATATTTAGAATGAATATGATTTATAATAAATTTATAATAAATAAATATGAATAAATATAAATTAATGTTTAAAAGATATAATTTATCTTCCCCTTTATCCCCCAATTCATCGCTCTGCAACCCTCAGTGAAATCAGTGTCACCTTGCATCCGTCACCAGGCCCAACCAGCAGAGGATTGAACAGGTTTGGCATTGCAAACCTGGCACTAGGCCCAAAACCTACACCAGTCTCAATGGCTGAACATCAGCAGGTCCTTTCAGAACTACTGACAACAGCCAACAAAATGTACCCCGATGCATCTGGTGGCAGAACTGTGCTAAAGGAACAGAAAAAGGATG
>NW_027601289.1:283555-297555 GCF_053455715.1 Rhinoraja longicauda
GATGTTTTTAGGCCAGGACCCTTCAGGTCCGGAGCTTGACTAGTGAATCTTTGTTGCTCTCATTCCATGATTAAGCGAGTATATCTTTTCGTTTTGAGGAAAGGAGACCAAAACTGCACGCAATTGTCCAGCTTCTGTCTCACCAAGTCAAGTCAAGTCAAGTCATGTGCAGTGAAATGAAAGTGGCAATGCCTGCGGGTTGTGCACAAAAAGAATTACAGTTACAGCATGTAAATAAAGTTAATAAGTTACTATTAGTGTCGACAAAAATTTAGTCTCTGGGGTTATAAAAGTTGACAGTCCTGATGGCCTGTGGGAAGCAGCTCCGTCTCATCCTCTCCGTTTTCACAGAGTGACAGCGGAGGCGTTTGCCTGATCGTAGCATCTGGAACAGTCCGTTACTGGGGTGGCAGGGGTCCCTCATGATCTTGCTTGCTCTGGATCTGCACCTCCTGATGTATAGGTCCTGCAGGGAATGTGCGTTGCCCACGTCAGATCCTCTGCGATGCGGACTGTCCTATTTAATTGCAGTATGATATCTTTTCTCCTGTACTCAAATTAATTGAAGATCAACATACCATTTGCCTTCCTAATTACATCTACAAGTGCATGGCGACTCTGTATGCAAAGACATATTAGGTCAATTTGAATATTAACATTACACAATCTTTCGTCATTTAAAAAATAGTTTTGTAAAAGTATCTACATGTTTGATCGGTGGAGCAAACCGGATAACTTCTCATTATATTGAAAGTGGGTAACATTCCCATACTGAACTTTCTGTCCTGGGCCTCCTCTTTTCCAGAGTGAGGCCACATGTAAACAGGAGGAGCAACACCTCATATTCCACTTGGGTAACCTACATCCCTACAGTGCAACAGAGCAAACATTAAATTCTCCAATTTTTGGTAATTAAATAACCCTCACACTCTCCCATCGTCCCCCATATACAGCCCCCCCCCCCCTTTTTTCCACCCCTCCCTCCCCCTTCTCTCTCCTTGGCTTCACCTGGACTCACACCCATTTTCTCCCTTCCACCGACATTCCTTCCTCTACATTCACAATTTGCAACTCTTCAATTTTTTTGACTCTTAATCTCTGGCCTTTGCCCAACCATCTGCCCACCACAAAACCTTCCTCAATCAACCTTTTACCTACAAGACTTTGTCCTGTCCATTCTCTGCTCCAACTTTCTTCCCCTACCCCACCCCAGCCCTACAATCAGTGTGAAAAATTGTGCCGATCTGAAACATCACATATCCATGTCCTCCAGAGATGCTGCCTGACCCGTTAAGTTACTTCAGTCCCTGGGTCTTTCATTCACATTATACTGAGGTAGATTGAGAGTTATATTAGCATTACATTGTACTTGTATGTTCTGAATCATTCAGACAGCTTCATGAACTTGTTTTCCTTCATCTTCCCTTCTCAAATTCCCTTCTGAGTCGGTATCATCAGCAAGCTTAGAAATAGTAACATTTGATTCACTTATTGTTGCTAAAGACTACGAATACTTTTGACCTAAGCATTGATCACCAAAGGACCCCAGATTTCACAACATGTCAGCCTGAGAAAGATTCACTTATTTCCACGCTTTTGATTACTGTCCGATAACCAACTCCCAATCCATGTCAATATATTCCGTGTCCTATAACTTTGTTCAACGGTGAGAGACGACACCAAAAGACCAACAAAAATTAAAATACATCACATCTATTGCTTTCTCCTGCACTGGAAAGCAGATAGCATGTCGACATCTGTTTCAGAGGATTTGAGTACAAGAGCAAAGATATCTCATTGTAATTTTGTCGGTCTTTGATAAAACTGCACATACAGTATTATGTACAGTTACAATCTCTTTATTTCTAAACAAAAATACAATACAATACAATACAATATATCTTTATTGTCATTGTACAGGGGTACAACGAGATTGGGAATGCGCCTCCCATACGATACAATAATTTAATTAGCTGGTCGGTATTAATTTAAACAACCCAATGAAACAAGTAGATCTGTGCCGGATCACTGTGCAATGTGACCATCTGGCTCAGCAGGACCAGTTCATAGCAGCTATGGCCCTGGGGATGAAGCTGTTCCTGAGTCTGGAGGTGCGGGCGTAGAAGGCCTTGTATCGTCTGCCCGATGGTAGAAGTTCGAACAGACTGTTGCAGGGGTGTGAAGAGTCTTTGTGGATGCTGGTGGCTTTTCTGAGGCATCGTGTGTTGTAGATGCCCTCCAAGGCTGGTAGCTGTGTTCCGATGGTCCTCTGAGCTCGATGGACTACCCGCTGAAGAGCTTTCCTCTCTGCCTCCGTGCAGCTGAGGTACGACACAGGGATGCCTTGTGTTAGGATGCTCTCTATGGTGCAGCGGTAGAATGTCATCAGCAGCTGTTGGGGTAGACCAGACTTCTTCAGTGTTCTTAGGTAGAACAGTCGTTGCTGTGCCTTCTTGACCAGCGCAGCAGTGTTATTGGACCATGTTAGGTCCTCCGAAATGTGAGTGCCCAGAAACTTGAAGCTGGACACTCTCTCCACACTGTCCCCGTTGATAAAGATCAGGGCGTATTCCCCGTTGTGTGACCTACGGAAGTTGATGATCAGCTCCTTGGTCTTGGTTGTATTTAGGGACAGGTTGTTATCAGAGCACCAGTCCGCCAGGTTCTGCACCTCCACTCTGTATTTGGTTTCATCACCGTTGGTGATCAGCCCGATCACAGTTGTGTCGTCTGCAAACTTGACAATGGTGTTGGTGTCGAATGCAGGAACACAGTCGTGTGTGAAGAGGGAGTAGAGCATGGGGCTCAGAACACAGCCCTGTGGTGTGCCGGTACTCAGGGTGATAGTGGAGGACAGGAGCGGGCCCATTCTCATTGCCTGCGGTCGCTCCAGCAGGAAGTCCAGGATCCAGTCGCATAATGACGAGCTGAGGCCTAGCTGGTGGAGTTTGGTGATGAGCTTGGTGGGGATGACCGTGTTGAAGGCAGAGCTATAGTCAATGAATAGCATCCTCACGTGCGTGCCCTGTCTCTCCAGGTGAGTCAGGACAGTGTGAAGAGCCAGAGAGATGGCGTCCTCTGTGGATCTATTTGCCCTGTATGCAAATTGATGTGGGTCCAGTGAGTCAGGGATGCTGGATTTAATGTGTGAGAGGACAGCCTTTCAAAGCACTTCATGACTATCGGAGTTAGGGCAGAGAATAGAATTTTAGTTACAAGAAAATGGGTCTGAGAAGGAAAGATCGATCAGCCATGATTGAATGTCGGAGTAGACTTGATGGGCCAAATACCCTGATTCTGAACCTATGACATGAACTTATACTAAATTCACCAAGGACAATGAAAAATGACGACACTGGACCAGTTTAACAGCACAATAAAAAAATGAAGGAATTGAAGTAGAACTGAATCTCAGCAGCATAGCTATTGAGATTGACTCAATGCTAATGGATGACAATATGGAGAGACAAGAAAAGAAGAGGAAGGAAGCAAAGGGTACACCCTAACAGTCAAAGCCGAGAAAGATGAGAGGAAACAGCTGGGTTAAGCCAGCTAGGACTGGAACATATGGCAAAGGCACTCCGAGGGAAGGCAAGCACAGATGGGCAATGGTGGAAGAAAATAGATCGGATTAACAACTGCAGAATGGTTCAGTAGGACAAAGAATGCATCACAGTTGAAAGCCAAATATAATTAATTGATAAGAAACTTTTCACTTTGGTATTTTATTTCTCTATTATTCTCCATTAAAAAAAAACAACAGCTCATGTCATTCATTACAAGATCATGCAATGGTAATAAAAGGTAATTTACCTGTATGAAAATTGCTTTTAACAAAGTGAATGAGTATTGCTCATGAGATCACTTAAGCACCCAATCACTATGACAATAGTAAAATCAGAGAAGCTGTTCCAAATACCAAACCTCTGAATAATAGATTTGAGTTCTCCCCCACAGAGGGACATCTTCACACATGATTCATAATTAGTACGGGTGTGAGAGATTATGGGGAGAAGGGAGGAAAATGGGGTTAGAAGGGAGATATAGATCAGCCATGATTGAATGGCGGAGTAGACTTGATGGGCCGAATGGCCTAATTCTGCTCCTATCACTTATGACCTTATGACATTTGGTCTGCTGGGCTAGTGAAACCCCACTTATTACATGTACTTCAGAAAATCTACAAAACATGCTCCCATTGTTGTTTGCAGCTTTCAATTAAAATATTCTGCAGTGAAAACAGGGAAATGTGCATCTATTGCAACTTTACAGGAACAACTGAGACAGTTAATGCTACTAGTACTTTCGATCACACCTGATGTGAAACCAGTAACTGTTTTGAAACATTGAAAAAGAGCAGGAGCAGATGTTTTGGTAATTCAAAACAATCATGGGGGCCTGTCTTTTATCTCAAAGGATTTAGGGTTTTTCCATAACCCTAAATGCCATATAAGTCCAAACAACCATGACATAGGAGCATAATTAGGCCATTCAGCCCATCGAGTCTACTCTGCCTTTCAATTATGGCTGATCTATTTTTCCCTCTCAGCCCTGCTCTCTTGCCTTCTCCCAGTAACCTTTGACACTCATTGTAATCAAGAACCTTTGACACCCTTCCTAATCAAGAAATCTACCCATCTTTGTCTTAAGTACATTCTGTGACTTGACTCCTTCGGCCTTACATGGAGGTAGAGAATTCCACAGATATACCACCCTTTGGTATGCTAAATTGCAGACTACTACATTGAGTTGTTCTCATTGAAAGCCCAATCAGAGAAACTCCAACTTTATAGGGCTGATGGATTTTTTCCCACAGGTTGCCAAATACAGACACAGTGAAATGAGTTGTAAATACCACCTTGAGTAAATACCAGAGTAAATTTCAGTGATCTCATCTGATTAACCAAAGTATCAAATAGCAGTCACAACTTAAACCAAAGTAGATTTAGTAGCTTGCTTTGTATCTGTCTTGCCTCAATCTGCTTTTTACCCCATCTCCTACACTGAGGAATACAAATGAGATAATGAGATCCTTCACACCCTTACCAGCATATGAAATGATTGTTCCATTCACTGGCTATTAAAGCAGTGTAAGGGGTTTCTGCGCCGAGCTTTCGCCCGACCTAAGGTTCCCGTGCCTTGCTCTGATCCCTTGACCAGGCCGCGCACACTGGTTCCCCATGAGTGGTTCGACCCACTCACCCCCTACAGTTCTAGACACTGGACTTAGATGCAGGAGCGTTTATAGTGCAGAAAATTCCACCAGACCAGATTTGAAAACCAGGGTTTAAATGAAAAAAGGCTTTTATTTAGCGCTTGGGACTATTGTACATGAATACTTATACAGTTCTATAAGACATATCCATAAGACACATACCGAATACATGAATACCTTTTACTCCGAATTCTAAAACGCACAGTTCTACAAGACATATACACGACTGTAACATGGGGAACGTACGACACATCGCAAAATTGACCAACACATATTCCTTTACACACCCACGTTTATTCAAACTACCCTCCCCTCTACACTAAACTATGTCCAGGATATGTAAGATCGGGGTACATGCTCACCATGGGGCTATTACTGGGGTTACTGGCTGTTCGGTTTTCAGTATTTCTTCTCGAGTTGCGTGCCTGTTCCTCTCTCTTGCATCCGTTCTTCTTGCCTGTCTTTTCTTCCTCCTGCATTCGTTTGATTTCCTTCTTGCGTGAGTTGCAGGTTTCTTCTAGCATGAGCTTGACTTGCCTTTTTCCTAAAAGTCGTGGCCAGTTATACTATTCTGACCCGTCCTATCTCCCGCCAGATCTTGGGATCTCTTTGTTTAAAAGATATGTATGAGTTCTCTCTCTGATCTGCGCTTATGTCCGGGGGTACCGGGGATGGCCAGACGGTGTTAATGGGTATTTCGGTGCGAGGTGATGGGTTTAACTGGTTTCCCATCACCTACCAGGTAGTTTTATATGGGCTATTGTGCCCCCTTAACGAGATTAACTGTGTAGGTCGGCTTGGGGCATTGTGAGTATGCTGATGTCAGCGCCCCAGTGTCTGGACTTCGACCTGGTTTCGCAGGTTTCTGCATGGCCAATACCCATCCATTGTTCTGGCCGTGGCTTTGCAGAAACCTAGAGACTGGGCTGTAAGGTTTTTACTTTTGTGGCTGGTCACGAGGTCCTGCAGCCATCTTAGGACCCACAGATTGTGACATCCCTTGGTAAACTGACTGCAGCCTTTCTCCGCTATCAGCCCCAGTCTCCCGTTTAAAATGTCCAAACTGCAGCTCTTTGGTTTGGTGTTGCTTTCAGAATGAGGGAAAACTTCTCAAATCTTACAGTCCCTCCTGTTGATTTGCATAACCCCAGCTTATCGAACCAATTAAATAATGTGGTTGAGCAATGTTTTCCCGATTCTCCACATCCAGACCCCTGAGGTTTTAACTAAACTAGTGTTCCATTGCGAACGTACAGTCCCCATCTTTTAGGCTGACCTTTACTGCCCGTGTCCCGGGCAAAACTATATTACAAGTATGTACATTTTCATGTCAGACATATACACCTACACCTTGTCCCAGGCCGATGCCTCCGCCATCCTCCTACTGGTGTCAGCTTTAATGTAGGACATGAAAACAACACAACAGCAAAACGATACATTTTTTTACATTCCTTCAGAATCACTCTTGATACAAATTCGAAGAGGACAATATAAAAACACAGTTTACTCGGTGCGGAGGGGGCCCGTCCTCCTAGCAGCTTGCGGCTGGGTCCTGCTCGCCCACCTGCACGTAATGGTCTCTCCATTCCCCTTGATATACTCGGTTATTGAGGTGCTGCTCTCTTTTACATTTTACACATAATAAATATAATATTATCCCTGCTTGTATCACAACTAATGCGTGTGACGCTATCCTAACCCAAGACGGGACCTCAATATTGGTGAACAGGTCCCACCATGGTGGAACCACAATGTCCAATATCTCAGACCCTATCTCTGCTGTCTTTTGCTCCAGGGTGTAAAAGTGCCTTTGTGACACGGCGACTGCCTTTAACAGGGTTGTGAGATGTTCGGGGAGAGGGGGAATGGCGTACCCGAAATGCGCTACAAATCGCTGCTGGTCGGTAAAGTTTTCCTGTACAGTTAGGTGAACCGTGGAGGGTTCAGGAATGGGGACAATTCGCTGCTGTGCCACTTGAACCTCTGCCCTGGGTTTAAAACAGAAGCTGCTGTCTCTTACCGGACACGAACCGTGCTGTCCGTGTCGATAGTACTGCGCTGCAGTGGTAACACAATAGGTACCACCCCCCATGTATGCCACCTGTGGGGGCATATGGCTCTGTGCCATTGCCTCCATGGTACAATTCATAGGCTTCGCGCCAGCAGGCCTGAACCCGCATTGCTGTTCCGAAAAGGCATTCAAGTGCTGAGGACACAATATGATATGTGCTCCCCGGCTCCGACACCCCGAGAGGTCAGTACCCGTCATCGACTGCTCCCAGCGGATGACGTGCGATGGGACCGCTGCGTAGCGAATATGGGCTCCCCCCTGAATGACTCCAATGTTCTCCACCCTGTACACTGGTGCGGGCCTTGTCGTCTTGCCCAACACTGGCATCCGCACCACTATTCCCATGACTGTGTGGTTTGACTGGCCACAATCTACGGGAACAGGGTATGCCTCCGACGCTAACCTGAGCTGGCACGGGGTGAGCGCATTCTGAAAGGGTAGCAGCGCCTGTAGGTGTTTGTTACTGATCCAGGACGGGACCAATCCTTCCTTTAGGTCCTCAAGGTTGCTGCGGCCCTCGCCCAGCAACCATGCCCCGTACAGTACGCACACCTCATTTTGCGCTGCCTGATCGGACGCGTTCCGATCTTCCCTAATCAGTGTGTTCACCGTGCCGGCATGCCTTTCCAGCTCAGCGATTATCTCGCGCAGGTGTAGTGTCATCGCCTGGTCCTCATGCAGCTCGGACCCGACGACCTTGTTCTCATCCGTGAGGATGCCTTTTAACTGCGACTTTAACCTGTTAATCTGGGTCTGCAGCTCCATGGTATCTAGAGCGTTGACCACAGATGTCCCGGTGTTAAAGCCTGTAAATACATCATTCACTACACCCCTCCTATGCCTCCCCGTCTGACCCCAGTCCTCCGGCTCTTGGCTATACAAGCTCTCCTTGTCCACACTGGCAAGGTCGAACTCTTAAAATTGCCGGAACATGTTGGTCAGTAGCACCTGGTACAGTCTTTCAGTTTCCCTGGGGCACCACCCCGGCAACCGCACCTCGGTGAGGATTAAGATCACCGAGGCTACCGCGTAGTGCACCCCTTGGTACAATACCTGGTCAGTCGGTATCAGTACCAGGCCATTCCCGGGCCCCTTAGTGGTTTTTGGGCACTCACCCTCCTGTGCTACTGCCAGCGGAACTGTGGGAGGTGTTATGCGTGGTCGTGTGATGAGTTCAGTGGCGTTTACCGGGATCGGGGAAAGGGGGACCCCACAAGCCCACAAGCTAACATCCCACCTCATCCCCTTACCGTCATCCTGCCACTGTCTCTGGAAAAATATGATGTTGCCCGTGGGGCAGCAATACCTCGAACCCCACATACACATATAAATCCCCTCATCCGGTTCCCACCATTTGTCCCAACACACACTCAACTGTTCTTTAGTCCCAGAAATAGTCCTGTGAGTGTCGTTGTCAAGTCTCTCCCACTCAACAGTGGAGTTGGCCATTGTCCTGCTCATTTTCCTCAGCCACCACCGCCTGCTCGCGGGCACCTTCCCCGTGCATACCAGGCAGATCCTTTTGCCAACGGTGGCGCTGATCTTTTGGGCGATGATCTTGACTCTCGGGCACAATAACGAAGTGTCCCGATAAGCAAAGCCTGGGGCGCTGGAATACTCTGAAGAGTTCGATCCCAGCCACCCCGGCCACCGGCCTTCATGGAAGTGAACTGCGGTCTCCTCCGCTTCTCTCCTTCCAGTCCCATCGGTCGTGATGGGAGCCGTGTCCCCGGAGCAGCCGTAAATGATGATGTCCTTGGTGCGGCCCCGATAGGCCCACCCACATCCGATCGCCGTGGCAACGATCCACCATACGAGTGCCTCCTTCCACTCCAGAAAACAGATAAAGAAAAATGGTATAGCCAGCCTCTTGGGGAGCGCTTGGCTTTGTTAACGCCCCTGTGGGCGGGTCTCTTGACCCCCAGCCTGCACCCCACACCCACACATCCTGGACGCATCAACTTTATTTACAACTAACTATCCCCAAAAAACTTATCTAAATTACTTATCCTTATCTATATTACCTAATCCTTATCTATATTACCTAAAATATAATACAGCGCCGCCTTCCCAGGGCGGCTCAGCTAATCCCTGTCAGGGCTGCAGCGGGTCGTCTCCTGCGGCTGCTCCACGCTGTCTCCCACCTTTGATCCTCCGCAGCCTGTCGCTGCCTGGCGGGGGCTAGGCCTCCTTTGAAACGTTAGCTCCCTCCTCCTCACTTGGCTCCCGTACCTCGGGGCGTGATTGACCTCTGGCCAAAGCTTTCTACGTTGGGGTTTCCTGCTGGACCTACGGAGAATCACCTTAGGCACTGCCCCCTGGACAGCCTGGCTGAGGACCGGTTCCTGCCGTGCCGCAGCTCGGGTACCCCCCGCAGCTGCCGACCCTGGCCCCGCCTCATCCAGCTCTGCCCCCTTGGTGCTGGGTATACCCGCGGCATCCGGCCTCACCCTGCCTGTACCTACAGGTGGTGAGCCTTCGCCCGCTACCCTCGCCTTCCTGGTGCTTGAGTCGAGGACGTTACTGTCATCCCCCTCCGACCCCTCTTCCTCCGTAATGGGATCCAGCCCCTGGTCGAGCTGATCAGGCCCTTCCTCATCTGAATCCCACCCAAAACGCGAGACCCTCCATTCCTGGAGAATGTCTTCCCCCCTCACGCAGGCAACCTTGTCTGCCTGCGTGACCTGCCTCATCCTTCGCTGTGAGTCCCCACTCACAGGGCTGGCCCCTGTGGTTGACCCCTGTGCTCCCGGCCTGTACAATTTACATTGATTGATATGGAACCACTTAATCCGCCGTGGCATCTTCACGGCGTAGACCATGGGGCTTGTTTTATCTACAATGCTGTAGGGCCCCGTGTAGAGTGGTTCGAAACTACCTACCCTAGCGTAGTTCCGAACCATTACTAGTTCTCCTACCTCCCACTCCTGCAGCTTGCGCGGCTCCAGCAACAGCTTGTTGCCCAGGTGCTGCCTTCCCATGTTCCCAGCCGCCTGCCCATGGACCTGCTTCAGATGCTCGAAGAGGTTCTGGACAAACCTGTCCCTCTTAACCTCTTTGAGCTGACCCTCCGTGAGCACCGGGGCCAGAACATGGGTGGGAGTGCGCATAACCCTACCAGTCATCAGCTCGTACGGGGAATATCCCGTGCTCTTAGACGGACTGGCCCTGATCCCCATGAGGACTAGGGGCAGGACCTCCGCCCATTTTGGGGGCGAGCCCATAGCCTCCTTCCTCAACCTTTCTTTCAGTGTCCGGTTCATGCGCTCCACAATCCTTGATGACTGGGGATTGTGGGCTACGTGCCACTTCCCCTCAATGCCCAGGAGCATGAGGGTGTTCTGCATTACCTGCCCGGTGAAATGACTCCCTTGGTCGGACTCCACAAAACGAGGGAGCCCCCACCGTGAGAACACCACCCGGACCAGGATCTTAGCAGTACCCAGTGCCGTAGCTGCTTTACAGGGGAAAGCCTCCACCCACTTTGTGAACACGTCAATGAGGATGAGGCAGTACTTATAGCCTCCTTGGGTGGTGGGCAAGGGCCCGATGTAGTCGATCTGGATCGACTGCCATGGTCCCTCCACCCTCCTGACGTGTCCCATGGGCGCTTTCCGTTTCTGGGGGTCTGGGTTATTGGCAGCACAGACGAGGCAGCTGGCACAGAACTCACGGACCTCGTCCCTAAGCCCCGGCCACCATCCCGCCTGCTCTACCCGCTGCCACGTAACCTCCGGTCCGGGGTGTCCTGCCCCTGGACCCTCATGTGCCAGCTGGAGGAACTCCCTCCTGTGCTGCTGTGGCACAACCCACTGTTCGGCATGGAAGAGCATGCCTTCTTTTACGGAGAGGGCCGCCTTACCGTAGAGACCCTCTACCTGCTCGCCCTCATTTACAGCTCTGAGGACGGCTTTTAAAGCAGGATCCTGAGCTTGGATGGTCCTCAGGTCCAGAGGCAATGTGACCTTTGGGGTCCCGACGTTACCCTCCTTACCCTGGATCGCTGCTATCTGCCTGTGCCCATAGGGGTCCCAGAAAATGCCACTGCGGGCGCCCTCCTTAGCCAGGGCGTCCGCCTGCTTGTTGCCCTCCCACCGGGGCTCTGTGGCGGAATGAGCCTTTACCTTATGGATGTAAACCTCCCCTTTCTCCCCTACTGCTGCTAAAATCTGCTCTAGCAGGGGTTTGACAGTTAAAGGCCTCCCGTCTGAGGAAGTGTATCCGCGACGGGACCAGATGGCCAGGTACTCGGTACACGAATTGCAGGTAAACATACTGTCCGAGCAGATCGTGTACGGGGTTGGGAACCTATCTGGGTGGGTGATAACGTACGCCACTGCGGACAGCTCGGCCTGCTGCGCGCTCATGAGACTGGGGAGCTTAATTGCCAAGGGAATGCCTGCCTTGGGGTCATAAACTCCACATCCCGTGAGTCGTTCGCCAGCTGACACCGTACTGGAGCCGTCCACATAGATCTCCCGGCCTGTGGGATGGATCCCAGCCCGTAGACCTATGTCGACGTCCCAGACCCCCTCCACGGAACACCGATGGGCCGTTCCGGGATACACTAAATTTGCCGTGAGCTTTGGCTCGCACAGACCTTCAATTCTCAGATTCATCTGTGAAAGGAGGAGGGTCCAGCGCGCGATGCGGGCGCTGCTGACAGTCCCATCCTTGATCCTTCCATCCAGAAGCATCTGGGTGGGTGTGTGATGGGTGAGGAGAGTGATTGGAGAGGTACCTGTGAAGATTAAAGCCCTCTTCACAGCCCAATGCGTGGCTAAAAGGTGCCTCTCGCAATTGGAGAAACTCCTCTCCACATCGGTGAGCACCCTGGAGGAGTACACCACTGGTCGCAGCCTACCGTGCCGTTCCTGCAGCAGCACGGCACTCAGGCTGTCCCAACTGGCTGCCACCTCCAGAGAAAACCCTTTCTCCCCATCTATGGCTCCTAAGGCTGGTGTGGTTTGCAGATCCCCTTTCAACTTCTCGAACGCGACCTGGCAACCCTCATCCCAAGCCCACTCCACTCCCTTGTGTAGGAGTCGGAGTAGCGGGGTTGCGGTGGCCGCGTAGTCCTCGATGAAGTCTCTGCAATACCCGGTCAGTCCCAGGAAAGACCTCACACCCGTTACTGTATAGGGAATCGGCAACTCCTGCACTGACTCCCTCCTAGCCTGATCTATAGCCCTTTCCCCGGCGCGGATGGTCAGACCCAAGAATTTTAGTTCTGGCAGACCAATCCGTGCCTTCTTCGGGTTTATTTTAAAACCCTTCCTAGCCAGCAGCTCTAGCAACTCGGTCAGCAGTGGACCGTGCTCCTCTTTTGTGTCTGTGAACAAAAGGAGGTCGTCCACATACTGCACGACCTGGTGGCGCTGGCTAAACTCCCTCAGGCTATCCGCCATGCACTGGTGAAAAATGCTGGGGCAGTTGTGGAAACCCTGTGGTAAGCAGTTCCAGGTATACTGTTGCCCTTTAAGGCAAACTTGTACTGGTCCTCCCGCCGCAGCGGAATGGACCAAAACCCATTTGAAATATCCAGCACCGTGAACGTGGTCGCGGATGCTGGGATACTTCCTATGAGGTCGGCAACTGCCGCCACCGTGGGTGCGCAGGCGGGGATATTACTGTTGAGGACCCGGTAGTCCACCGTGGCCCTCCATGAGTTATCCGGTTTCCTAACCGGCCACAATGGAGAGTTCACGTGTGTGGCTATCGGCCTCAGTACGCCCTGCTGCACCAATGAAGATATGGCTATCTCCAAATCGGGTTCCGCCTCCTTGGGGAAATTGCACTGCCTCTGGGGTCTGGTCATGGGGTGCCCGTCTATGCTGACCTCGAACCCCACTAAACTACCACAATCGTGTTTGTGGGTCGCAAACGCGTTCAGGTTGCTTCCCACACACTCTTGTAGTTCGGCCGGGACCTCCGCCACCATGCACTCGAGGTCGTAACCCTCGGGCGGCTTCATGGTGCACAGAGTCCCTTTCCCCTCCTTTCCCCTAATCACCATTATCTCACCCTTACCGCCCTTGTCCACCCAAAGGCAGTGGTTCCGTAAGTCCATAAGGATCCCATGGCTTACCAAAAAATCGGATCCAATGATCCCCTTTCCACCCCCTTCTGTCCACTTCATCAGGATACACTCCCATGTGGTATGGAGTGCCCCCAAATGAACGGACAGCGGGATGGAACGTGCGCCAGCCTGTTCCTTCCCTGTGAACCCCGCCAGTGCGAAAGGGACCCCTGTGGACAGGGGAGAGTCAAAGGGTTCCTCTGTGTGGACCACGGTGCATGAAGCCCCCGTGTCCAACAGATAATTGCCCCTTTGCCTCTCCACTACCATCTCCACAAGCGGCCTCTTCCACGCATCGTAGCGGAGAGGACACAGGTAGGTGGGCTGCGCGGGCTGATGTCATTGGGGAATGTCCAGTGCCCCCCCCGCACCCGGGGAGCCGGTAGCGACTGCCACCTTCCCCTGTGCGGTCACCTCGATCATCGTTTCGATAATCTCGGGCTTAACTGGGACCTCGGTGCGCTGGGTGGTGCCAACCCTATCTTCCTTGGTGTGGGCCCTGCAATCCTTCTGCCAGTGTCCCACCTTACCGCACCTAAAACACTTGGACTGTGCGGTCGGGTTACCCTCCTGTCGCCACCCCTTTTGGGCCGGTGCAGTAGCCTCCGCTACGTGCACCTTCCCTTTTACTAGTC